>NW_027168400.1:0-30101 GCF_040954835.1 Lepisosteus oculatus | reverse complement strand
AAAAGTGCTACTGTTACTGCAACCCATAACTTAACCCCATGGGGTTGACCAAACTTGTCAAAACATGTTTTTCAGCAGAAATAAACATGTTGTTTCTGCAAGTTTGGGTCAACCCATGTAAGTTATGGGGCAGTAACAGTACACTTTTCAAAACGTGTTTTTCAGCCGAAATAAACGCGTTTTTTCAGACAACTGAACCATGTAGCAAAGGTCAAGAGCCCACACCACTCAGATCTTAACCCAGTGTGCTGAAAGTGTCAAAACATGTTTTTCTGCAGAAAAACATGTTTCTGCAAGTTTGGTCAACCCCATGTAAGTTATGGGGCAGTAACAGTACACTTTTCAAACGTGTTTTTCAGCCCGAAATAAACGCGTTTTTCAGACAACTGAATCCCCATGTAGCAACAAGGCTCAGAAGAGCCCACACACTCAGATCTTAACCCCAGTGTGCTGAAAGTGTCAAAACATGTTTTTCAGCAGAAATAAACATGTTTCTGCAAGTTTGGTCAACCCCATGTAAGTTATGGGGCAGTAACAGTACACTTTTCAAAACGTGTTTTTCAGCCCGAAATAAACGCGTTTTTTCAGACAACTGAATCCCCATGTAGCAACAAGGCTCAGAAGAGCCCACACACTCAGATCTTAACCCTAGTGTGCTGAAAGTGTCAAAACATGTTTTTCAGCAGAAATAAACATGTTTCTGCAAGTTTGGTCAACCCCATGTAAGTTATGGGGCAGTAACAGTACACTCTGCAAAACGTGTTTTTCAGCCCGAAATAAACGCGTTTTTTCAGACAACTGAATCCCCATGTAGCAGCAAGGCTCAGAAGAGCCCACACACTCAGATCTTAACCCCAGTGTGCAGAAAGGTTCAAAACATGTTTTTCAGCAGAAATAAACATGTTTCTGCAAGTTTGGTCAACCCCATGTAAGTTATGGGGCAGTAACAGTACACTTTTCAAAACGTGTTTTTCAGCCCGAAATAAACGCGTTTTTTCAGACAACTGAATACCAATGTAGCAGCAAGGCTCAGAAGAGCCCACACACTCAGATCTTAACCCCAGTGTGCAGAAAGGGTCAAAACGTGTTTTTCAGCAGAAATAAACATGTTTCTGCAAGTTTGGTCAACCCCATGTAAGTTATGGGGCAGTAACAGTACACTCTGCAAAACGTGTTTTTCAGCCCGAAATAAACGCGTTTTTTCAGACAACTGAATCCCCATGTAGCAGCAAGGCTCAGAAGAGCCCACACACTCAGATCTTAACCCCAGTGTGCAGAAAGGGTCAAAACGCGTTTTTCAGCAGAAATGAACATGTTTCTGCAAGTTTGGTCAACCCCACGTAAGTTATGGGGCAGTAACAGTACACTTTTCAAAACGTGTTTTTCAGCCCGAAATAAACGCGTTTTTTCAGACAACTGAATCCCCATGTAGCAACAAGGCTTAGAAGAGCCCACACACTCAGATCTTAACCCCAGTGTGCTGAAAGTGTCAAAACATGTTTTTCAGCAGAAATAAACATGTTTCTGCAAGTTTGGTCAACCCCATGTAAGTTATGGGGCAGTAACAGTACACTCTGCAAAACGTGTTTTTCAGCCCGAAATAAACGCGTTTTTTCAAACAACTGAATCCCCATGTAGCAGCAAGGCTCAGAAGAGCCCACACACTCAGATCTTAACCCCAGTGTGCTGAAAGTGTCAAAACATGTTTTTCAGCAGAAATAAACATGTTTCTGCAAGTTTGGTCAACCCCATGTAAGTTATGGGGCAGTAACAGTACACTTTTCAAAACGTGTTTTTCAGCCCGAAATAAACGCGTTTTTTCAGACAACTGAATCCCCATGTAGCAACAAGGCTCAGAAGAGCCCACACACTCAGATCTTAACCCCAGTGTGCTGAAAGTGTCAAAACATGTTTTTCAGCAGAAATAAACATGTTTCTGCAAGTTTGGTCAACCCCATGTAAGTTATGGGGCAGTAACAGTACACTTTTCAAAACGTGTTTTTCAGCCCGAAATAAACGCGTTTTTTCAGACAACTGAATACCCATGTAGCAGCAAGGCACAGAAGAGCCCACACACTCAGATCTTAACCCCAGTGTGCTGAAAGTGTCAAAACATGTTTTTCAGCAGAAATAAACATGTTTCTGCAAGTTTGGTCAACCCCATGTAAGTTATGGGGCAGTAACAGTACACTTTTCAAAAGGTGTTTTTCAGCCCGAAATAAACGCGTTTTTTCAGACAACTGAATCCCCATGTAGCAACAAGGCTCAGAAGAGCCCACACACTCAGATCTTATCCCCAGTGTGCTGAAAGTGTCAAAACATGTTTTTCAGCAGAAATAAACATGTTTCTGCAAGTTTGGTCAACCCCATGTAAGTTATGGGGCAGTAACAGTACACTTTTCAAAACGTGTTTTTCAGCCCGAAATAAACGCGTTTTTTCAGACAACTGAATACCCATGTAGCAGCAAGTCTCAGAAGAGCCCACACACTCAGCTCTTAACCCCAGTGTGCAGAAAGGGTCAAAACGTGTTTTTCAGCAGAAATAAACATGTTTCTGCAAGTTTGGTCAACCCCTTGTAAGTTATGGGGCAGTAACAGTACACTCTGCAAAACGTGTTTTTCAGCCCGAAATAAACGCGTTTTTTCAGACAACTGAATCCCCATGTAGCAGCAAGGCTCAGAAGAGCCCACACACTCAGATCTTAACCCCAGTGTGCTGAAAGTGTCAAAACATGTTTTTCAGCAGAAATAAACATGTTTCTGCAAGTTTGGTCAACCCCATGTAAGTTATGGGGCAGTAACAGTACACTTTTCAAAACGTGTTTTTCAGCCCGAAATAAACGCGTTTTTTCAGACAACTGAATACCCATGTAGCAGCAAGGCACAGAAGAGCCCACACACTCAGATCTTAACCCCAGTGTGCTGAAAGTGTCAAAACATGTTTTTCAGCAGAAATAAACATGTTTCTGCAAGTTTGGTCAACCCCATGTAAGTTATGGGGCAGTAACAGTACACTTTTCAAAACGTGTTTTTCAGCCCGAAATAAACGCGTTTTTTCAGACAACTGAATACCCATGTAGCAGCAAGGCACAGAAGAGCCCACACACTCAGATCTTAACCCCAGTGTGCTGAAAGTGTCAAAACATGTTTTTCAGCAGAAATAAACATGTTTCTGCAAGTTTGGTCAACCCCATGTAAGTAATGGGGCAGTAACAGTACACTTTTCAAAACGTGTTTTTCAGCCCGAAATAAACGCGTTTTTTCAGACAACTGAATCCCCATGTAGCAACAAGGCTCAGAAGAGCCCACACACTCAGATCTTAACCCCAGTGTGCTGAAAGTGTCAAAACATGTTTTTCAGCAGAAATAAACATGTTTCTGCAAGTTTGGTCAACCCCATGTAAGTTTTGGGCTAGTAACAGTACACTTTTCAAAACGTGTTTTTCAGCCCGAAATAAACGCGTTTTTTCAGACAACTGAATAACCATGTAGCAGCAAGTCTCAGAAGAGCCCACACACTCAGCTCTTAACCCCAGTGTACAGAAAGGGTCAAAACGTGTTTTTCAGCAGAAATAAACATGTTTCTGCAAGTTTGGTCAACCCCATGTAAGTTATGGGGCAGTAACAGTACACTCTGCAAAACGTGTTTTTCAGCCCGAAATAAACGCGTTTTTTCAGACAACTGAATCCCCATGTAGCAGCAAGGCTCAGAAGAGCCCACACACTCAGATCTTAACCACAGTGTGCAGAAAGGTTCAAAACATGTTTTTCAGCAGAAATAAACATGTTTCTGCAAGTTTGGTCAACCCCATGTAAGTTATGGGGCAGTAACAGTACACTTTTCAAAACGTGTTTTTCAGCCCGAAATAAACGCGTTTTTTCAGACAACTGAATACCCATGTAGCAGCAAGGCTCAGAAGAGCCCACACACTCAGATCTTAACCCCAGTGTGCAGAAAGGGTCAAAACGTGTTTTTCAGCAGAAATAAACATGTTTCTGCAAGTTTGGTCAACCCCATGTAAGTTATGGGGCAGTAACAGTACACTCTGCAAAACGTGTTTTTCAGCCCGAAATAAACGCGTTTTTTCAGACAACTGAATCCCCATGTAGCAGCAAGGCTCAGAAGAGCCCACACACTCAGATCTTAACCCCAGTGTGCTGAAAGTGTCAAAACATGTTTTTCAGCAGAAATAAACATGTTTCTGCAAATTTGGTCAACCCCATGTAAGTTATGGGGCAGTAACAGTACACTTTTCAAAACGTGTTTTTCAGCCCGAAATAAACGCGTTTTTTCAGACAACTGAATCCCCATGTAGCAACAAGGCTCAGAAGAGCCCACACACTCAGATCTTAACCCCAGTGTGCTGAAAGTGTCAAAACATGTTTTTCAGCAGAAATAAACATGTTTCTGCAAGTTTGGTCAACCCCATGTAAGTTATGGGGCAGTAACAGTACACTTTTCAAAACGTGTTTTTCAGCCCGAAATAAACGCGTTTTTTTCAGACAACTGAATCCCCATGTAGCAACAAGGCTCAGAAGAGCCCACACACTCAGATCTTAACCCCAGTGTGCTGAAAGTGTCAAAACATGTTTTTCAGCAGAAATAAACATGTTTCTGCAAGTTTGGTCAACCCCATGTAAGTTATGGGGCAGTAACAGTACACTCTGCAAAACGTGTTTTTCAGCCCGAAATAAACGCGTTTTTTCAGACAACTGAATCCCCATGTAGCAGCAAGGCTCAGAAGAGCCCACACACTCAGATCTTAACCACAGTGTGCAGAAAGGTTCAAAACATGTTTTTCAGCAGAAATAAACATGTTTCTGCAAGTTTGGTCAACCCCATGTAAGTTATGGGGCAGTAACAGTACACTTTTCAAAACGTGTTTTTCAGCCCGAAATAAACGCGTTTTTTCAGACAACTGAATACCCATGTAGCAGCAAGGCTCAGAAGAGCCCACACACTCAGATCTTAACCCCAGTGTGCAGAAAGGGTCAAAACGTGTTTTTCAGCAGAAATAAACATGTTTCTGCAAGTTTGGTCAACCCCATGTAAGTTATGGGGCAGTAACAGTACACTCTGCAAAACGTGTTTTTCAGCCCGAAATAAACGCGTTTTTTCAGACAACTGAATCCCCATGTAGCAGCAAGGCTCAGAAGAGCCCACACACTCAGATCTTAACCCCAGTGTGCTGAAAGTGTCAAAACATGTTTTTCAGCAGAAATAAACATGTTTCTGCAAGTTTGGTCAACCCCATGTAAGTTATGGGGCAGTAACAGTACACTTTTCAAAACGTGTTTTTCAGCCCGAAATAAACGCGTTTTTTCAGACAACTGAATCCCCATGTAGCAACAAGGCTCAGAAGAGCCCACACACTCAGATCTTAACCCCAGTGTGCTGAAAGTGTCAAAACATGTTTTTCAGCAGAAATAAACATGTTTCTGCAAGTTTGGTCAACCCCATGTAAGTTATGGGGCAGTAACAGTACACTTTTCAAAACGTGTTTTTCAGCCCGAAATAAACGCGTTTTTTCAGACAACTGAATCCCCATGTAGCAACAAGGCTCAGAAGAGCCCACACACTCAGATCTTAACCCCAGTGTGCTGAAAGTGTCAAAACATGTTTTTCAGCAGAAATAAACATGTTTCTGCAAGTTTGGTCAACCCCATGTAAGTTATGGGGCAGTAACAGTACACTTTTCAAAACGTGTTTTTCAGCCCGAAATAAACGCGTTTTTTCAGACAACTGAATCCCCATGTAGCAACAAGGCTCAGAAGAGCCCACACACTCAGATCTTAACCCTAGTGTGCTGAAAGTGTCAAAACATGTTTTTCAGCAGAAATAAACATGTTTCTGCAAGTTTGGTCAACCCCATGAAAGTTATGGGGCAGTAACAGTACACTTTTCAAAACGTGTTTTTCAGCCCGAAATAAGCGCGTTTTTTCAGACAACTGAATCCCCATGTAGCAACAAGGCTCAGAAGAGCCCACACACTCAGATCTTAACCCCAGTGTGCTGAAAGTGTCAAAACATGTTTTTCAGCAGAAATAAACATGTTTCTGCAAGTTTGGTCAACCCCATGTAAGTTATGGGGCAGTAACAGTACACTTTTCAAAACGTGTTTTTCAGCCCGAAATAAACGCGTTTTTTCAGACAACTGAATACCCATGTAGCAGCAAGGCTCAGAAGAGCCCACACACTCAGATCTTAACCCCAGTGTGCTGAAAGTGTCAAAACATGTTTTTCAGCAGAAATAAACATGTTTCTGCAAGTTTGGTCAACCCCATGTAAGTTATGGGGCAGTAACAGTACACTTTTCAAAACGTGTTTTTCAGCCCGAAATAAACGCGTTTTTTCAGACAACTGAATCCCCATGTAGCAACAAGGCTCAGAAGAGCCCACACACTCAGATCTTAACCCCAGTGTGCTGAAAGTGTCAAAACATGTTTTTCAGCAGAAATAAACATGTTTCTGCAAGTTTGGTCAACCCCATGTAAGTTATGGGGCAGTAACAGTACACTTTTCAAAACGTGTTTTTCAGCCCGAAATAAACGCGTTTTTTCAGACAACTGAATACCCATGTAGCAGCAAGTCTCAGAAGAGCCCACACACTCAGCTCTTAACCCCAGTGTGCAGAAAGGGTCAAAACGTGTTTTTCAGCAGAAATAAACATGTTTCTGCAAGTTTGGTCAACCCCATGTAAGTTATGGGGCAGTAACAGTACACTCTACAAAACGTGTTTTTCAGCCCGAAATAAACGCGTTTTTTCAGACAACTGAATCCCCATGTAGCAGCAAGGCTCAGAAGAGCCCACACACTCAGATCTTAACCCCAGTGTGCAGAAAGGTTCAAAACATGTTTTTCTGCAGAAATAAACATGTTTCTGCAAGTTTGGTCAACCCCATGTAAGTTATGGGGCAGTAACAGTACACTTTTCAAAACGTGTTTTTCAGCCCGAAATAAACGCGTTTTTTCAGACAACTGAATACCCATGTAGCAGCAAGGCTCAGAAGAGCCCACACACTCAGATCTTAACCCCAGTGTGCAGAAAGGGTCAAAACGTGTTTTTCAGCAGAAATAAACATGTTTCTGCAAGTTTGGTCAACCCCATGTAAGTTATGGGGCAGTAACAGTACACTCTGCAAAACGTGTTTTTCAGCCCGAAATAAACGCGTTTTTTCAGACAACTGAATCCCCATGTAGCAGCAAGGCTCAGAAGAGCCCACACACTCAGATCTTAACCCCAGTGTGCTGAAAGTGTCAAAACATGTTTTTCAGCAGAAATAAACATGTTTCTGCAAGTTTGGTCAACCCCATGTAAGTTATGGGGCAGTAACAGTACACTTTTCAAAACGTGTTTTTCAGCCCGAAATAAACGCGTTTTTTCAGACAACTGAATCCCCATGTAGCAACAAGGCTCAGAAGAGCCCACACACTCAGATCTTAACCCCAGTGTGCTGAAAGTGTCAAAACATGTTTTTCAGCAGAAATAAACATGTTTCTGCAAGTTTGGTCAACCCCATGTTAGTTATGGGGCAGTAACAGTACACTTTTAAAAACGTGTTTTTCAGCCCGAAATAAACGCGTTTTTTCAGACAACTGAATCCCCATGTAGCAACAAGGCTCAGAAGAGCCCACACACTCAGATCTTAACCCCAGTGTGCTGAAAGTGTCAAAACATGTTTTTCAGCAGAAATAAACATGTTTCTGCAAGTTTGGTCAACCCCATGTAAGTTATGGGGCAGTAACAGTACACTTTTCAAAACGTGTTTTTCAGCCCGAAATAAACGCGTTTTTTCAGACAACTGAATCCCCATGTAGCAACAAGGCTCAGAAGAGCCCACACACTCAGATCTTAACCCTAGTGTGCTGAAAGTGTCAAAACATGTTTTTCAGCAGAAATAAACATGTTTCTGCAAGTTTGGTCAACCCCATGAAAGTTATGGGGCAGTAACAGTACACTTTTCAAAACGTGTTTTTCAGCCCGAAATAAGCGCGTTTTTTCAGACAACTGAATCCCCATGTAGCAACAAGGCTCAGAAGAGCCCACACACTCAGATCTTAACCCCAGTGTGCTGAAAGTGTCAAAACATGTTTTTCAGCAGAAATAAACATGTTTCTGCAAGTTTGGTCAACCCCATGTAAGTTATGGGGCAGTAACAGTACACTTTTCAAAACGTGTTTTTCAGCCCGAAATAAACGCGTTTTTTCAGACAACTGAATACCCATGTAGCAGCAAGGCTCAGAAGAGCCCACACACTCAGATCTTAACCCCAGTGTGCTGAAAGTGTCAAAACATGTTTTTCAGCAGAAATAAACATGTTTCTGCAAGTTTGGTCAACCCCATGTAAGTTATGGGGCAGTAACAGTACACTTTTCAAAACGTGTTTTTCAGCCCGAAATAAACGCGTTTTTTCAGACAACTGAATCCCCATGTAGCAACAAGGCTCAGAAGAGCCCACACACTCAGATCTTAACCCCAGTGTGCTGAAAGTGTCAAAACATGTTTTTCAGCAGAAATAAACATGTTTCTGCAAGTTTGGTCAACCCCATGTAAGTTATGGGGCAGTAACAGTACACTTTTCAAAACGTGTTTTTCAGCCCGAAATAAACGCGTTTTTTCAGACAACTGAATACCCATGTAGCAGCAAGTCTCAGAAGAGCCCACACACTCAGCTCTTAACCCCAGTGTGCAGAAAGGGTCAAAACGTGTTTTTCAGCAGAAATAAACATGTTTCTGCAAGTTTGGTCAACCCCATGTAAGTTATGGGGCAGTAACAGTACACTCTGCAAAACGTGTTTTTCAGCCCGAAATAAACGCGTTTTTTCAGACAACTGAATCCCCATGTAGCAGCAAGGCTCAGAAGAGCCCACACACTCAGATCTTAACCCCAGTGTGCAGAAAGGTTCAAAACATGTTTTTCAGCAGAAATAAACATGTTTCTGCAAGTTTGGTCAACCCCATGTAAGTTATGGGGCAGTAACAGTACACTTTTCAAAACGTGTTTTTCAGCCCGAAATAAACGCGTTTTTTCAGACAACTGAATACCCATGTAGCAGCAAGGCTCAGAAGAGCCCACACACTCAGATCTTAACCCCAGTGTGCAGAAAGGGTCAAAACGTGTTTTTCAGCAGAAATAAACATGTTTCTGCAAGTTTGGTCAACCCCATGTAAGTTATGGGGCAGTAACAGTACACTCTGCAAAACGTGTTTTTCAGCCCGAAATAAACGCGTTTTTTCAGACAACTGAATCCCCATGTAGCAGCAAGGCTCAGAAGAGCCCACACACTCAGATCTTAACCCCAGTGTGCTGAAAGTGTCAAAACATGTTTTTCAGCAGAAATAAACATGTTTCTGCAAGTTTGGTCAACCCCATGTAAGTTATGGGGCAGTAACAGTACACTTTTCAAAACGTGTTTTTCAGCCCGAAATAAACGCGTTTTTTCAGACAACTGAATCCCCATGTAGCAACAAGGCTCAGAAGAGCCCACACACTCAGATCTTAACCCCAGTGTGCTGAAAGTGTCAAAACATGTTTTTCAGCAGAAATAAACATGTTTCTGCAAGTTTGGTCAACCCCATGTAAGTTATGGGGCAGTAACAGTACACTTTTCAAAACGTGTTTTTCAGCCCGAAATAAACGCGTTTTTTCAGACAACTGAATACCCATGTAGCAGCAAGGCTCAGAAGAGCCCACACACTCAGATCTTAACCCCAGTGTGCTGAAAGTGTCAAAACATGTTTTTCAGCAGAAATAAACATGTTTCTGCAAGTTTGGTCAACCCCATGTAAGTTATGGGGCAGTAACAGTACACTTTTCAAAACGTGTTTTTCAGCCCGAAATAAACGCGTTTTTTCAGACAACTGAATCCCCATGTAGCAACAAGGCTCAGAAGAGCCCACACACTCAGATCTTAACCCCAGTGTGCTGAAAGTGTCAAAACATGTTTTTCAGCAGAAATAAACATGTTTCTGCAAGTTTGGTCAACCCCATGTAAGTTATGGGGCAGTAACAGTACACTTTTCAAAACGTGTTTTTCAGCCCGAAATAAACGCGTTTTTTCAGACAACTGAATACCCATGTAGCAGCAAGTCTCAGAAGAGCCCACACACTCAGCTCTTAACCCCAGTGTGCAGAAAGGGTCAAAACGTGTTTTTCAGCAGAAATAAACATGTTTCTGCAAGTTTGGTCAACCCCATGTAAGTTATGGGGCAGTAACAGTACACTCTGCAAAACGTGTTTTTCAGCCCGAAATAAACGCGTTTTTTCAGACAACTGAATCCCCATGTAGCAGCAAGGCTCAGAAGAGCCCACACACTCAGATCTTAACCCCAGTGTGCAGAAAGGTTCAAAACATGTTTTTCAGCAAAAATAAACATGTTTCTGCAAGTTTGGTCAACCCCATGTAAGTTATGGGGCAGTAACAGTACACTTTTCAAAACGTGTTTTTCAGCCCGAAATAAACGCGTTTTTTCAGACAACTGAATACCCATGTAGCAGCAAGGCTCAGAAGAGCCCACACACTCAGATCTTAACCCCAGTGTGCAGAAAGGGTCAAAACGTGTTTTTCAGCAGAAATAAACATGTTTCTGCAAGTTTGGTCAACCCCATGTAAGTTATGAGGCAGTAACAGTACACTCTGCAAAACGTGTTTTTCAGCCCGAAATAAACGCGTTTTTTCAGACAACTGAATCCCCATGTAGCAGCAAGGCTCAGAAGAGCCCACACACTCAGATCTTAACCCCAGTGTGCAGAAAGGGTCAAAACGCGTTTTTCAGCAGAAATGAACATGTTTCTGCAAGTTTGGTCAACCCCACGTAAGTTATGGGGCAGTAACAGTACACTTTTCAAAACGTGTTTTTCAGCCCGAAATAAACGCGTTTTTTCAGACAACTGAATCCCCATGTAGCAACAAGGCTTAGAAGAGCCCACACACTCAGATCTTAACCCCAGTGTGCTGAAAGTGTCAAAACATGTTTTTCAGCAGAAATAAACATGTTTCTGCAAGTTTGGTCAACCCCATGTAAGTTATGGGGCAGTAACAGTACACTTTTCAAAACGTGTTTTTCAGCCCGAAATAAACACGTTTTTTCAGACAGCTGAATACCCATGTAGCAGCAAGTCTCAGAAGAGCCCACACACTCAGCTCTTAACCCCAGTGTGCAGAAAGGGTCAAAACGTGTTTTTCAGCAGAAATAAACATGTTTCTGCAAGTTTGGTCAACCCCATGTAAGTTATGGGGCAGTAACAGTACACTCTGCAAAACGTGATTTTCAGCCCGAAATAAACGCGTTTTTTCAGACAACTGAATCCCCATGTAGCAGCAAGGCTCAGAAGAGCCCACACACTCAGATCTTAACCCCAGTGTGCAGAAAGGGTCAAAACGTGTTTTTCAGCAGAAATGAACGTTTCTGCAAGTTTGGTCAACCCCATGTAAGTTATGGGGCAGTAACAGTACACTTTTCAAAACGTGTTTTTCAGCCCGAAATAAACGCGTTTTTTCAGACAACTGAATCCCCATGTAGCAACAAGGCTCAGAAGAGCCCACACACTCAGATCTTAACCCCAGTGTGCTGAAAGTGTCAAAACATGTTTTTCAGCAGAAATAAACATGTTTCTGCAAGTTTGGGCAACCCCATGTAAGTTATGGGGCAGTAACAGTACACTTTTCAAAACGTGTTTTTCAGCCCGAAATAAACGCGTTTTTTCAGACAACTGAATACCTATGTAGCAGCAAGTCTCAGAAGAGCCCACACACTCAGCTCTTAACCCCAGTGTGCAGAAAGGGTCAAAACGTGTTTTTCAGCAGAAATAAACATGTTTCTGCAAGTTTGGTCAACCCCATGTAAGTTATGGGGCAGTAACAGTACACTTTTCAAAACGTGTTTTTCAGCCCGAAATAAACGCGTTTTTTCAGACAACTGAATCCCCATGTAGCAACAAGGCTCAGAAGAGCCCACACACTCAGATCTTAACCCCAGTGTGCTGAAAGTGTCAAAACATGTTTTTCAGCAGAAATAAACATGTTTCTGCAAGTTTGGTCAACCCCATGTAAGTTATGGGGCAGTAACAGTACACTTTTCAAAACGTGTTTTTCAGCCCGAAATAAACGCGTTTTTTCAGACAACTGAATACCCATGTAGCAGCAAGTCTCAGAAGAGCCCACACACTCAGCTCTTAACCCCAGTGTGCAGAAAGGGTCAAAACGTGTTTTTCAGCAGAAATAAACATGTTTCTGCAAGTTTGGTCAACCCCATGTAAGTTATGTAGCAGTAACAGTACACTCTGCAAAACGTGATTTTCAGCCCGAAATAAACGCGTTTTTTCAGACAACTGAATCCCCATGTAGCAGCAAGGCTCAGAAGAGCCCACACACTCAGATCTTAACCCCAGTGTGCTGAAAGTGTCAAAACATGTTTTTCAGCAGAAATAAACATGTTTCTGCAAGTTTGGTCAACCCCATGTAAGTTATGGGGCAGTAACAGTACACTTTTCAAAACGTGTTTTTCAGCCCGAAATAAACGCGTTTTTTCAGACAACTGAATCCCCATGTAGCAACAAGGCTCAGAAGAGCCCACACACTCAGATCTTAACCCCAGTGTGCTGAAAGTGTCAAAACATGTTTTTCAGCAGAAATAAACATGTTTCTGCAAGTTTGGTCAACCCCATGTAAGTTATGGGGCAGTAACAGTACACTTTTCAAAACGTGTTTTTCAGCCCGAAATAAACGCGTTTTTTCAGACAACTGTATACCCATGTAGCAGCAAGGCACAGAAGAGCCCACACACTCAGATCTTAACCCCAGTGTGCTGAAAGTGTCAAAACATGTTTTTCAGCAGAAATAAACATGTTTCTGCAAGTTTGGTCAACCCCATGTAAGTTATGGGGCAGTAACAGTACACTCTGCAAAACGTGTTTTTCAGCCCGAAATAAACGCGTTTTTTCAGACAACTGAATCCCCATGTAGCAGCAAGGCTCAGAAGAGCCCACACACTCAGATCTTAACCCCAGTGTGCTGAAAGTGTCAAAACATGTTTTTCAGCAGAAATAAACATGTTTCTGCAAGTTTGGTCAACCCCATGTAAGTTATGGGGCAGTAACAGTACACTTTTCAAAACGTGTTTTTCAGCCCGAAATAAACGCGTTTTTTCAGACAGCTGAATACCCATGTAGCAGCAAGGCTCAGAAGAGCCCACACACTCAGATCTTAACCCCAGTGTGCTGAAAGTGTCAAAACATGTTTTTCAGCAGAAATAAACATGTTTCTGCAAGTTTGGTCAACCCCATGTAAGTTATGGGGCAGTAACAGTACACTTTTCAAAACGTGTTTTTCAGCCCGAAATAAACGCGTTTTTTCAGACAACTGAATCCCCATGTAGCAACAAGGCTCAGAAGAGCCCACACACTCAGATCTTAACCCCAGTGTGCTGAAAGTGTCAAAACATGTTTTTCAGCAGAAATAAACATGTTTCTGCAAGTTTGGTCAACCCCATGTAAGTTATGGGGCAGTAACAGTACACTTTTCAAAACGTGTTTTTCAGCCCGAAATAAACGCGTTTTTTCAGACAACTGAATACCCATGTAGCAGCAAGTCTCAGAAGAGCCCACACACTCAGCTCTTAACCCCAGTGTGCAGAAAGGGTCAAAACGTGTTTTTCAGCAGAAATAAACATGTTTCTGCAAGTTTGGTCAACCCCATGTAAGTTATGGGGCAGTAACAGTACACTCTGCAAAACGTGATTTTCAGCCCGAAATAAACGCGTTTTTTCAGACAACTGAATCCCCATGTAGCAGCAAGGCTCAGAAGAGCCCACACACTCAGATCTTAACCCCAGTGTGCTGAAAGTGTCAAAACATGTTTTTCAGCAGAAATAAACATGTTTCTGCAAGTTTGGTCAACCCCATGTAAGTTATGGGGCAGTAACAGTACACTTTTCAAAACGTGTTTTTCAGCCCGAAATAAACGCGTTTTTTCAGACAACTGAATCCCCATGTAGCAACAAGGCTCAGAAGAGCCCACACACTCAGATCTTAACCCCAGTGTGCTGAAAGTGTCAAAACATGTTTTTCAGCAGAAATAAACATGTTTCTGCAAGTTTGGTCAACCCCATGTAAGTTATGGGGCAGTAACAGTACACTTTTCAAAACGTGTTTTTCAGCCCGAAATAAACGCGTTTTTTCAGACAACTGAATCCCCATGTAGCAACATGGCTCAGAAGAGCCCACACACTCAGATCTTAACCCCAGTGTGCTGAAAGTGTCAAAACATGTTTTTCAGCAGAAATAAACATGTTTCTGCAAGTTTGGTCAACCCCATGTAAGTTATGGGGCAGTAACAGTACACTTTTCAAAACGTGTTTTTCAGCCCGAAATAAACGCGTTTTTTCAGACAACTGAATCCCCATGTAGCAACAAGGCTCAGAAGAGCCCACACACTCAGATCTTAACCCCAGTGTGCTGAAAGTGTCAAAACATGTTTTTCAGCAGAAATAAACATGTTTCTGCAAGTTTTGTCAACCCCATGTAAGTTATGGGGCAGTAACAGTACACTTTTCAAAACGTGTTTTTCAGCCCGAAATAAACGCGTTTTTTCAGACAACTGAATACCCATGTAGCAGCAAGTCTCAGAAGAGCCCACACACTCAGCTCTTAACCCCAGTGTGCAGAAAGGGTCAAAACGTGTTTTTCAGCAGAAATAAACATGTTTCTGCAAGTTTGGTCAACCCCATGTAAGTTATGGGGCAGTAACAGTACACTCTGCAAAACGTGATTTTCAGCCCGAAATAAACGCGTTTTTTCAGACAACTGAATCCCCATGTAGCAGCAAGGCTCAGAAGAGCCCACACACTCAGATCTTAACCCCAGTGTGCTGAAAGTGTCAAAACATGTTTTTCAGCAGAAATAAACATGTTTCTGCAAGTTTGGTCAACCCCATGTAAGTTATGGGGCAGTAACAGTACACTTTTCAAAACGTGTTTTTCAGCCCGAAATAAACGCGTTTTTTCAGACAACTGAATCCCCATGTAGCAACAAGGCTCAGAAGAGCCCACACACTCAGATCTTAACCCCAGTGTGCTGAAAGTGTCAAAACATGTTTTTCAGCAGAAATAAACATGTTTCTGCAAGTTTGGTCAACCCCATGTAAGTTATGGGGCAGTAACAGTACACTTTTCAAAACGTGTTTTTCAGCCCGAAATAAACGCGTTTTTTCAGACAACTGAATCCCCATGTAGCAACAAGGCTCAGAAGAGCCCACACACTCAGATCTTAACCCCAGTGTGCTGAAAGTGTCAAAACATGTTTTTCAGCAGAAATAAACATGTTTCTGCAAGTTTGGTCAACCCCATGTAAGTTATGGGGCAGTAACAGTACACTTTTCAAAACGTGTTTTTCAGCCCGAAATAAACGCGTTTTTTCAGACAACTGAATCCCCATGTAGCAACATGGCTCAGAAGAGCCCACACACTCAGATCTTAACCCCAGTGTGCTGAAAGTGTCAAAACATGTTTTTCAGCAGAAATAAACATGTTTCTGCAAGTTTGGTCAACCCCATGTAAGTTATGGGGCAGTAACAGTACACTTTTCAAAACGTGTTTTTCAGCCCGAAATAAACGCGTTTTTTCAGACAACTGAATCCCCATGTAGCAACAAGGCTCAGAAGAGCCCACACACTCAGATCTTAACCCCAGTGTGCTGAAAGTGTCAAAACATGTTTTTCAGCAGAAATAAACATGTTTCTGCAAGTTTTGTCAACCCCATGTAAGTTATGGGGCAGTAACAGTACACTTTTCAAAACGTGTTTTTCAGCCCGAAATAAACGCGTTTTTTCAGACAACTGAATACCCATGTAGCAGCAAGTCTCAGAAGAGCCCACACACTCAGCTCTTAACCCCAGTGTGCAGAAAGGGTCAAAACGTGTTTTTCAGCAGAAATAAACATGTTTCTGCAAGTTTGGTCAACCCCATGTAAGTTATGGGGCAGTAACAGTACACTCTGCAAAACGTGATTTTCAGCCCGAAATAAACGCGTTTTTTCAGACAACTGAATCCCCATGTAGCAGCAAGGCTCAGAAGAGCCCACACACTCAGATCTTAACCCCAGTGTGCTGAAAGTGTCAAAACATGTTTTTCAGCAGAAATAAACATGTTTCTGCAAGTTTGGTCAACCCCATGTAAGTTATGGGGCAGTAACAGTACACTTTTCAAAACGTGTTTTTCAGCCCGAAATAAACGCGTTTTTTCAGACAACTGAATCCCCATGTAGCAACAAGGCTCAGAAGAGCCCACACACTCAGATCTTAACCCCAGTGTGCTGAAAGTGTCAAAACATGTTTTTCAGCAGAAATAAACATGTTTCTGCAAGTTTGGTCAACCCCATGTAAGTTATGGGGCAGTAACAGTACACTTTTCAAAACGTGTTTTTCAGCCCGAAATAAACGCGTTTTTTCAGACAACTGAATCCCCATGTAGCAACAAGGCTCAGAAGAGCCCACACACTCAGATCTTAACCCCAGTGTGCTGAAAGTGTCAAAACATGTTTTTCAGCAGAAATAAACATGTTTCTGCAAGTTTGGTCAACCCCATGTAAGTTTTGGGCTAGTAACAGTACACTTTTCAAAACGTGTTTTTCAGCCCGAAATAAACGCGTTTTTTCAGACAACTGAATACCCATGTAGCAGCAAGTCTCAGAAGAGCCCACACACTCAGCTCTTAACCCCAGTGTACAGAAAGGGTCAAAACGTGTTTTTCAGCAGAAATAAACATGTTTCTGCAAGTTTGGTCAACCCCATGTAAGTTATGGGGCAGTAACAGTACACTCTGCAAAACGTGTTTTTCAGCCCGAAATAAACGCGTTTTTTCAGACAACTGAATACCCATGTAGCAGCAAGGCTCAGAAGAGCCCACACACTCAGATCTTAACCCCAGTGTGCAGAAAGTGTCAAAACATGTTTTTCAGCAGAAATAAACATGTTTCTGCAAGTTTGGTCAACCCCATGTAAGTTATGGGGCAGTAACAGTACACTTTTCAAAACGTGTTTTTCAGCCCGAAATAAACGCGTTTTTTCAGACAACTGAATCCCCATGTAGCAACAAGGCTCAGAAGAGCCCACACACTCAGATCTTAACCCCAGTGTGCTGAAAGTGTCAAAACATGTTTTTCAGCAGAAATAAACATGTTTCTGCAAGTTTGGTCAACCCCATGTAAGTTATGGGGCAGTAACAGTACACTTTTCAAAACGTGTTTTTCAGCCCGAAATAAACGCGTTTTTTCAGACAACTGAATCCCCATGTAGCAACAAGGCTCAGAAGAGCCCACACACTCAGATCTTAACCCCAGTGTGCTGAAAGTGTCAAAACATGTTTTTCAGCAGAAATAAACATGTTTCTGCAAGTTTGGTCAACCCCATGTAAGTTATGGGGCAGTAACAGTACACTTTTCAAAACGTGTTTTTCAGCCCGAAATAAACGCGTTTTTTCAGACAACTGAATCCCCATGTAGCAACAAGGCTCAGAAGAGCCCACACACTCAGATCTTAACCCTAGTGTGCTGAAAGTGTCAAAACATGTTTTTCAGCAGAAATAAACATGTTTCTGCAAGTTTGGTCAACCCCATGAAAGTTATGGGGCAGTAACAGTACACTTTTCAAAACGTGTTTTTCAGCCCGAAATAAGCGCGTTTTTTCAGACAACTGAATCCCCATGTAGCAACAAGGCTCAGAAGAGCCCACACACTCAGATCTTAACCCCAGTGTGCTGAAAGTGTCAAAACATGTTTTTCAGCAGAAATAAACATGTTTCTGCAAGTTTGGTCAACCCCATGTAAGTTATGGGGCAGTAACAGTACACTTTTCAAAACGTGTTTTTCAGCCCGAAATAAACGCGTTTTTTCAGACAACTGAATACCCATGTAGCAGCAAGGCTCAGAAGAGCCCACACACTCAGATCTTAACCCCAGTGTGCTGAAAGTGTCAAAACATGTTTTTCAGCAGAAATAAACATGTTTCTGCAAGTTTGGTCAACCCCATGTAAGTTATGGGGCAGTAACAGTACACTTTTCAAAACGTGTTTTTCAGCCCGAAATAAACGCGTTTTTTCAGAGAACTGAATCCCCATGTAGCAACAAGGCTCAGAAGAGCCCACACACTCAGATCTTAACCCCAGTGTGCTGAAAGTGTCAAAACATGTTTTTCAGCAGAAATAAACATGTTTCTGCAAGTTTGGTCAACCCCATGTAAGTTATGGGGCAGTAACAGTACACTTTTCAAAACGTGTTTTTCAGCCCGAAATAAACGCGTTTTTTCAGACAACTGAATACCCATGTAGCAGCAAGTCTCAGAAGAGCCCACACACTCAGCTCTTAACCCCAGTGTGCAGAAAGGGTCAAAACGTGTTTTTCAGCAGAAATAAACATGTTTCTGCAAGTTTGGTCAACCCCATGTAAGTTATGGGGCAGTAACAGTACACTCTGCAAAACGTGTTTTTCAGCCCGAAATAAACACGTTTTTTCAGACAACTGAATCCCCATGTAGCAGCAAGGCTCAGAAGAGCCCACACACTCAGATCTTAACCCCAGTGTGCAGAAAGGGTCAAAACGCGTTTTTCAGCAGAAATGAACATGTTTCTGCAAGTTTGGTCAACCCCACGTAAGTTATGGGGCAGTAACAGTACACTTTTCAAAACGTGTTTTTCAGCCCGAAATAAACGCGTTTTTTCAGACAACTGAATCCCCATGTAGCAGCAAGGCTCAGAAGAGCCCACACACTCAGATCTTAACCCCAGTGTGCTGAAAGTGTCAAAACATGTTTTTCAGCAGAAATAAACATGTTTCTGCAAGTTTGGTCAACCCCATGTAAGTTATGGGGCAGTAACAGTACACTTTTCAAAACGTGTTTTTCAGCCCGAAATAAACGCGTTTTTTTCAGACAGCTGAATACCCATGTAGCAGCAAGGCTCAGAAGAGCCCACACACTCAGATCTTAACCCCAGTGTGCTGAAAGTGTCAAAACATGTTTTTCAGCAGAAATAAACATGTTTCTGCAAGTTTGGTCAACCCCATGTAAGTTATGGGGCAGTAACAGTACACTTTTCAAAACGTGTTTTTCAGCCCGAAATAAACGCGTTTTTTCAGACAACTGAATACCCATGTAGCAGCAAGTCTCAGAAGAGCCCACACACTCAGCTCTTAACCCCAGTGTGCAGAAAGGGTCAAAACGTGTTTTTCAGCAGAAATAAACATGTTTCTGCAAGTTTGGTCAACCCCATGTAAGTTATGGGGCAGTAACAGTACACTCTGCAAAACGTGATTTTCAGCCCGAAATAAACGCGTTTTTTCAGACAACTGAATCCCCATGTAGCAGCAAGGTCAGAAGAGCCCACACACTCAGATCTTAACCCCAGTGTGCAGAAAGGGTCAAAACGTATTTTTCAGCAGAAATGAACATGTTTCTGCAAGTTTGGTCAACCCCATGTAAGTTATGGGGCAGTAACAGTACACTTCTCAAAACGTGTTTTTCAGCCCGAAATAAACGCGTTTTTTCAGACAACTGAATCCCCATGTAGCAACAAGGCTCAGAAGAGCCCACACACTCAGATCTTAACCCCAGTGTGCTGAAAGTGTCAAAACATGTTTTTCAGCAGAAATAAACATGTTTCTGCAAGTTTGGTCAACCCCATGTAAGTTATGGGGCAGTAACAGTACACTTTTCAAAACGTGTTTTTCAGCCCGAAATAAACGCGTTTTTTCAGACAACTGAATCCCCATGTAGCAACAAGGCTCAGAAGAGCCCACACACTCAGATCTTAACCCCAGTGTGCTGAAAGTGTCAAAACATGTTTTTCAGCAGAAATAAACATGTTTCTGCAAGTTTGGTCAACCCCATGTAAGTTATGGGGCAGTAACAGTACACTTTTCAAAACGTGTTTTTCAGCCCGAAATAAACGCGTTTTTTCAGACAACTGAATCCCCATGTAGCAACAAGGCTCAGAAGAGCCCACACACTCAGATCTTAACCCCAGTGTGCTGAAAGTGTCAAAACATGTTTTTCAGCAGAAATAAACATGTTTCTGCAAGTTTGGTCAACCCCATGTAAGTTATGGGGCAGTAACAGTACACTTTTCAAAACGTGTTTTTCAGCCCGAAATAAACGCGTTTTTTCAGACAACTGAATCCCCATGTAGCAACAAGGCTCAGAAGAGCCCACACACTCAGATCTTAACCCTAGTGTGCTGAAAGTGTCAAAACATGTTTTTCAGCAGAAATAAACATGTTTCTGCAAGTTTGGTCAACCCCATGAAAGTTATGGGGCAGTAACAGTACACTTTTCAAAACGTGTTTTTCAGCCCGAAATAAGCGCGTTTTTTCAGACAACTGAATCCCCATGTAGCAACAAGGCTCAGAAGAGCCCACACACTCAGATCTTAACCCCAGTGTGCTGAAAGTGTCAAAACATGTTTTTCAGCAGAAATAAACATGTTTCTGCAAGTTTGGTCAACCCCATGTAAGTTATGGGGCAGTAACAGTACACTTTTCAAAACGTGTTTTTCAGCCCGAAATAAACGCGTTTTTTCAGACAACTGAATACCCATGTAGCAGCAAGGCTCAGAAGAGCCCACACACTCAGATCTTAACCCCAGTGTGCTGAAAGTGTCAAAACATGTTTTTCAGCAGAAATAAACATGTTTCTGCAAGTTTGGTCAACCCCATGTAAGTTATGGGGCAGTAACAGTACACTTTTCAAAACGTGTTTTTCAGCCCGAAATAAACGCGTTTTTTTCAGAGAACTGAATCCCCATGTAGCAACAAGGCTCAGAAGAGCCCACACACTCAGATCTTAACCCCAGTGTGCTGAAAGTGTCAAAACATGTTTTTCAGCAGAAATAAACATGTTTCTGCAAGTTTGGTCAACCCCATGTAAGTTATGGGGCAGTAACAGTACACTTTTCAAAACGTGTTTTTCAGCCCGAAATAAACGCGTTTTTTCAGACAACTGAATACCCATGTAGCAGCAAGTCTCAGAAGAGCCCACACACTCAGCTCTTAACCCCAGTGTGCAGAAAGGGTCAAAACGTGTTTTTCAGCAGAAATAAACATGTTTCTGCAAGTTTGGTCAACCCCATGTAAGTTATGGGGCAGTAACAGTACACTCTGCAAAACGTGATTTTCAGCCCGAAATAAACGCGTTTTTTCAGACAACTGAATCCCCATGTAGCAGCAAGGTCAGAAGAGCCCACACACTCAGATCTTAACCCCAGTGTGCAGAAAGGGTCAAAACGTATTTTTCAGCAGAAATGAACATGTTTCTGCAAGTTTGGTCAACCCCATGTAAGTTATGGGGCAGTAACAGTACACTTCTCAAAACGTGTTTTTCAGCCCGAAATAAACGCGTTTTTTCAGACAACTGAATCCCCATGTAGCAACAAGGCTCAGAAGAGCCCACACACTCAGATCTTAACCCCAGTGTGCTGAAAGTGTCAAAACATGTTTTTCAGCAGAAATAAACATGTTTCTGCAAGTTTGGTCAACCCCATGTAAGTTATGGGGCAGTAACAGTACACTTTTCAAAACGTGTTTTTCAGCCCGAAATAAACGCGTTTTTTCAGACAACTGAATCCCCATGTAGCAACAAGGCTCAGAAGAGCCCACACACTCAGATCTTAACCCCAGTGTGCTGAAAGTGTCAAAACATGTTTTTCAGCAGAAATAAACATGTTTCTGCAAGTTTGGTCAACCCCATGTAAGTTATGGGGCAGTAACAGTACACTTTTCAAAACGTGTTTTTCAGCCCGAAATAAACGCGTTTTTTCAGACAACTGAATCCCCATGTAGCAACAAGGCTCAGAAGAGCCCACACACTCAGATCTTAACCCCAGTGTGCTGAAAGTGTCAAAACATGTTTTTCAGCAGAAATAAACATGTTTCTGCAAGTTTGGTCAACCCCATGTAAGTTATGGGGCAGTAACAGTACACTTTTCAAAACGTGTTTTTCAGCCCGAAATAAACGCGTTTTTTCAGACAACTGAATCCCCATGTAGCAACAAGGCTCAGAAGAGCCCACACACTCAGATCTTAACCCTAGTGTGCTGAAAGTGTCAAAACATGTTTTTCAGCAGAAATAAACATGTTTCTGCAAGTTTGGTCAACCCCATGAAAGTTATGGGGCAGTAACAGTACACTTTTCAAAACGTGTTTTTCAGCCCGAAATAAGCGCGTTTTTTCAGACAACTGAATCCCCATGTAGCAACAAGGCTCAGAAGAGCCCACACACTCAGATCTTAACCCCAGTGTGCTGAAAGTGTCAAAACATGTTTTTCAGCAGAAATAAACATGTTTCTGCAAGTTTGGTCAACCCCATGTAAGTTATGGGGCAGTAACAGTACACTTTTCAAAACGTGTTTTTCAGCCCGAAATAAACGCGTTTTTTCAGACAACTGAATACCCATGTAGCAGCAAGGCTCAGAAGAGCCCACACACTCAGATCTTAACCCCAGTGTGCTGAAAGTGTCAAAACATGTTTTTCAGCAGAAATAAACATGTTTCTGCAAGTTTGGTCAACCCCATGTAAGTTATGGGGCAGTAACAGTACACTTTTCAAAACGTGTTTTTCAGCCCGAAATAAACGCGTTTTTTCAGAGAACTGAATCCCCATGTAGCAACAAGGCTCAGAAGAGCCCACACACTCAGATCTTAACCCCAGTGTGCTGAAAGTGTCAAAACATGTTTTTCAGCAGAAATAAACATGTTTCTGCAAGTTTGGTCAACCCCATGTAAGTTATGGGGCAGTAACAGTACACTTTTCAAAACGTGTTTTTCAGCCCGAAATAAACGCGTTTTTTCAGACAACTGAATACCCATGTAGCAGCAAGTCTCAGAAGAGCCCACACACTCAGCTCTTAACCCCAGTGTGCAGAAAGGGTCAAAACGTGTTTTTCAGCAGAAATAAACATGTTTCTGCAAGTTTGGTCAACCCCATGTAAGTTATGGGGCAGTAACAGTACACTCTGCAAAACGTGTTTTTCAGCCCGAAATAAACGCGTTTTTTCAGACAACTGAATCCCCATGTAGCAGCAAGGCTCAGAAGAGCCCACACACTCAGATCTTAACCCCAGTGTGCAGAAAGGGTCAAAACGCGTTTTTCAGCAGAAATGAACATGTTTCTGCAAGTTTGGTCAACCCCACGTAAGTTATGGGGCAGTAACAGTACACTTTTCAAAACGTGTTTTTCAGCCCGAAATAAACGCGTTTTTTCAGACAACTGAATCCCCATGTAGCAGCAAGGCTCAGAAGAGCCCACACACTCAGATCTTAACCCCAGTGTGCTGAAAGTGTCAAAACATGTTTTTCAGCAGAAATAAACATGTTTCTGCAAGTTTGGTCAACCCCATGTAAGTTATGGGGCAGTAACAGTACACTTTTCAAAACGTGTTTTTCAGCCCGAAATAAACGCGTTTTTTTCAGACAGCTGAATACCCATGTAGCAGCAAGGCTCAGAAGAGCCCACACACTCAGATCTTAACCCCAGTGTGCTGAAAGTGTCAAAACATGTTTTTCAGCAGAAATAAACATGTTTCTGCAAGTTTGGTCAACCCCATGTAAGTTATGGGGCAGTAACAGTACACTTTTCAAAACGTGTTTTTCAGCCCGAAATAAACGCGTTTTTTCAGACAACTGAATACCCATGTAGCAGCAAGTCTCAGAAGAGCCCACACACTCAGCTCTTAACCCCAGTGTGCAGAAAGGGTCAAAACGTGTTTTTCAGCAGAAATAAACATGTTTCTGCAAGTTTGGTCAACCCCATGTAAGTTATGGGGCAGTAACAGTACACTCTGCAAAACGTGATTTTCAGCCCGAAATAAACGCGTTTTTTCAGACAACTGAATCCCCATGTAGCAGCAAGGTCAGAAGAGCCCACACACTCAGATCTTAACCCCAGTGTGCAGAAAGGGTCAAAACGTATTTTTCAGCAGAAATGAACATGTTTCTGCAAGTTTGGTCAACCCCATGTAAGTTATGGGGCAGTAACAGTACACTTCTCAAAACGTGTTTTTCAGCCCGAAATAAACGCGTTTTTTCAGACAACTGAATCCCCATGTAGCAACAAGGCTCAGAAGAGCCCACACACTCAGATCTTAACCCCAGTGTGCTGAAAGTGTCAAAACATGTTTTTCAGCAGAAATAAACATGTTTCTGCAAGTTTGGTCAACCCCATGTAAGTTATGGGGCAGTAACAGTACACTTTTCAAAACGTGTTTTTCAGCCCGAAATAAACGCGTTTTTTCAGACAACTGAATACCCATGTAGCAGCAAGTCTCAGAAGAGCCCACACACTCAGCTCTTAACCCCAGTGTGCAGAAAGTGTCAAAACATGTTTTTCAGCAGAAATAAACATGTTTCTGCAAGTTTGGTCAACCCCATGTAAGTTATGGGGCAGTAACAGTACACTTTTCAAAACGTGTTTTTCAGCACGAAATAAACGCGTTTTTTCAGACAACTGAATCCCCATGTAGCAACAAGGCTCAGAAGAGCCCACACACTCAGATCTTAACCCCAGTGTGCTGAAAGTGTCAAAACATGTTTTTCAGCAGAAATAAACATGTTTCTGCAAGTTTGGTCAACCCCATGTAAGTTTTGGGCTAGTAACAGTACACTTTTCAAAACGTGTTTTTCAGCCCGAAATAAACGCGTTTTTTCAGACAACTGAATACCCATGTAGCAGCAAGTCTCAGAAGAGCCCACACACTCAGCTCTTAACCCCAGTGTACAGAAAGGGTCAAAACGTGTTTTTCAGCAGAAATAAACATGTTTCTGCAAGTTTGGTCAACCCCATGTAAGTTATGGGGCAGTAACAGTACACTCTGCAAAACATGTTTTTCAGCCCGAAATAAACGCGTTTTTTCAGACAACTGAATCCCCATGTAGCAGCAAGGCTCAGAAGAGCCCACACACTCAGATCTTAACCCCAGTGTGCTGAAAGTGTCAAAACATGTTTTTCAGCAGAAATAAACATGTTTCTGCAAGTTTGGTCAACCCCATGTAAGTTATGGGGCAGTAACAGTACACTTTTCAAAACGTGTTTTTCAGCCCGAAATAAACGCGTTTTTTCAGACAACTGAATCCCCATGTAGCAACAAGGCTCAGAAGAGCCCACACACTCAGATCTTAACCCCAGTGTGCTGAAAGTGTCAAAACATGTTTTTCAGCAGAAATAAACATGTTTCTGCAAGTTTGGTCAACCCCATGTAAGTTATGGGGCAGTAACAGTACACTTTTCAAAACGTGTTTTTCAGCCCGAAATAAACGCGTTTTTTCAGACAACTGAATACCCATGTAGCAGCAAGTCTCAGAAGAGCCCACACACTCAGCTCTTAACCCCAGTGTGCAGAAAGGGTCAAAACGTGTTTTTCAGCAGAAATAAACATGTTTCTGCAAGTTTGGTCAACCCCATGTAAGTTATGGGGCAGTAACAGTACACTCTGCAAAACGTGATTTTCAGCCCGAAATAAACGCGTTTTTTCAGACAACTGAATCCCCATGTAGCAGCAAGGCTCAGAAGAGCCCACACACTCAGATCTTAACCCCAGTGTGCTGAAAGTGTCAAAACATGTTTTTCAGCAGAAATAAACATGTTTCTGCAAGTTTGGTCAACCCCATGTAAGTTATGGGGCAGTAACAGTACACTTTTCAAAACGTGTTTTTCAGCCCGAAATAAACGCGTTTTTTCAGACAACTGAATCCCCATGTAGCAACAAGGCTCAGAAGAGCCCACACACTCAGATCTTAACCCCAGTGTGCTGAAAGTGTCAAAACATGTTTTTCAGCAGAAATAAACATGTTTCTGCAAGTTTGGTCAACCCCATGTAAGTTATGGGGCAGTAACAGTACACTTTTCAAAACGTGTTTTTCAGCCCGAAATAAACGCGTTTTTTCAGACAACTGAATACCCATGTAGCAGCAAGGCACAGAAGAGCCCACACACTCAGATCTTAACCCCAGTGTGCTGAAAGTGTCAAAACATGTTTTTCAGCAGAAATAAACATGTTTCTGCAAGTTTGGTCAACCCCATGTAAGTTATGGGGCAGTAACAGTACACTTTTCAAAACGTGTTTTTCAGCCCGAAATAAACGCGTTTTTTCAGACAACTGAATCCCCATGTAGCAACATGGCTCAGAAGAGCCCACACACTCAGATCTTAACCCCAGTGTGCTGAAAGTGTCAAAACATGTTTTTCAGCAGAAATAAACATGTTTCTGCAAGTTTGGTCAACCCCATGTAAGTTATGGGGCAGTAACAGTACACTTTTCAAAACGTGTTTTTCAGCCCGAAATAAACGCGTTTTTTCAGACAACTGAATCCCCATGTAGCAACAAGGCTCAGAAGAGCCCACACACTCAGATCTTAACCCCAGTGTGCTGAAAGTGTCAAAACATGTTTTTCAGCAGAAATAAACATGTTTCTGCAAGTTTTGTCAACCCCATGTAAGTTATGGGGCAGTAACAGTACACTTTTCAAAACGTGTTTTTCAGCCCGAAATAAACGCGTTTTTTCAGACAACTGAATACCCATGTAGCAGCAAGTCTCAGAAGAGCCCACACACTCAGCTCTTAACCCCAGTGTGCAGAAAGGGTCAAAACGTGTTTTTCAGCAGAAATAAACATGTTTCTGCAAGTTTGGTCAACCCCATGTAAGTTATGGGGCAGTAACAGTACACTCTGCAAAACGTGATTTTCAGCCCGAAATAAACGCGTTTTTTCAGACAACTGAATCCCCATGTAGCAGCAAGGCTCAGAAGAGCCCACACACTCAGATCTTAACCCCAGTGTGCTGAAAGTGTCAAAACATGTTTTTCAGCAGAAATAAACATGTTTCTGCAAGTTTGGTCAACCCCATGTAAGTTATGGGGCAGTAACAGTACACTTTTCAAAACGTGTTTTTCAGCCCGAAATAAACGCGTTTTTTCAGACAACTGAATCCCCATGTAGCAACAAGGCTCAGAAGAGCCCACACACTCAGATCTTAACCCCAGTGTGCTGAAAGTGTCAAAACATGTTTTTCAGCAGAAATAAACATGTTTCTGCAAGTTTGGTCAACCCCATGTAAGTTTTGGGCTAGTAACAGTACACTTTTCAAAACGTGTTTTTCAGCCCGAAATAAACGCGTTTTTTCAGACAACTGAATACCCATGTAGCAGCAAGTCTCAGAAGAGCCCACACACTCAGCTCTTAACCCCAGTGTACAGAAAGGGTCAAAACGTGTTTTTCAGCAGAAATAAACATGTTTCTGCAAGTTTGGTCAACCCCATGTAAGTTATGGGGCAGTAACAGTACACTCTGCAAAACGTGTTTTTCAGCCCGAAATAAACGCGTTTTTTCAGACAACTGAATACCCATGTAGCAGCAAGGCTCAGAAGAGCCCACACACTCAGATCTTAACCCCAGTGTGCAGAAAGTGTCAAAACATGTTTTTCAGCAGAAATAAACATGTTTCTGCAAGTTTGGTCAACCCCATGTAAGTTATGGGGCAGTAACAGTACACTTTTCAAAACGTGTTTTTCAGCCCGAAATAAACGCGTTTTTTCAGACAACTGAATCCCCATGTAGCAACAAGGCTCAGAAGAGCCCACACACTCAGATCTTAACCCCAGTGTGCTGAAAGTGTCAAAACATGTTTTTCAGCAGAAATAAACATGTTTCTGCAAGTTTGGTCAACCCCATGTAAGTTATGGGGCAGTAACAGTACACTTTTCAAAACGTGTTTTTCAGCCCGAAATAAACGCGTTTTTTCAGACAACTGAATCCCCATGTAGCAACAAGGCTCAGAAGAGCCCACACACTCAGATCTTAACCCCAGTGTGCTGAAAGTGTCAAAACATGTTTTTCAGCAGAAATAAACATGTTTCTGCAAGTTTGGTCAACCCCATGTAAGTTATGGGGCAGTAACAGTACACTTTTCAAAACGTGTTTTTCAGCCCGAAATAAACGCGTTTTTTCAGACAACTGAATCCCCATGTAGCAACAAGGCTCAGAAGAGCCCACACACTCAGATCTTAACCCTAGTGTGCTGAAAGTGTCAAAACATGTTTTTCAGCAGAAATAAACATGTTTCTGCAAGTTTGGTCAACCCCATGAAAGTTATGGGGCAGTAACAGTACACTTTTCAAAACGTGTTTTTCAGCCCGAAATAAGCGCGTTTTTTCAGACAACTGAATCCCCATGTAGCAACAAGGCTCAGAAGAGCCCACACACTCAGATCTTAACCCCAGTGTGCTGAAAGTGTCAAAACATGTTTTTCAGCAGAAATAAACATGTTTCTGCAAGTTTGGTCAACCCCATGTAAGTTATGGGGCAGTAACAGTACACTTTTCAAAACGTGTTTTTCAGCCCGAAATAAACGCGTTTTTTCAGACAACTGAATACCCATGTAGCAGCAAGGCTCAGAAGAGCCCACACACTCAGATCTTAACCCCAGTGTGCTGAAAGTGTCAAAACATGTTTTTCAGCAGAAATAAACATGTTTCTGCAAGTTTGGTCAACCCCATGTAAGTTATGGGGCAGTAACAGTACACTTTTCAAAACGTGTTTTTCAGCCCGAAATAAACGCGTTTTTTCAGAGAACTGAATCCCCATGTAGCAACAAGGCTCAGAAGAGCCCACACACTCAGATCTTAACCCCAGTGTGCTGAAAGTGTCAAAACATGTTTTTCAGCAGAAATAAACATGTTTCTGCAAGTTTGGTCAACCCCATGTAAGTTATGGGGCAGTAACAGTACACTTTTCAAAACGTGTTTTTCAGCCCGAAATAAACGCGTTTTTTCAGACAACTGAATACCCATGTAGCAGCAAGTCTCAGAAGAGCCCACACACTCAGCTCTTAACCCCAGTGTGCAGAAAGGGTCAAAACGTGTTTTTCAGCAGAAATAAACATGTTTCTGCAAGTTTGGTCAACCCCATGTAAGTTATGGGGCAGTAACAGTACACTCTGCAAAACGTGTTTTTCAGCCCGAAATAAACGCGTTTTTTCAGACAACTGAATCCCCATGTAGCAGCAAGGCTCAGAAGAGCCCACACACTCAGATCTTAACCCCAGTGTGCAGAAAGGGTCAAAACGCGTTTTTCAGCAGAAATGAACATGTTTCTGCAAGTTTGGTCAACCCCACGTAAGTTATGGGGCAGTAACAGTACACTTTTCAAAACGTGTTTTTCAGCCCGAAATAAACGCGTTTTTTCAGACAACTGAATCCCCATGTAGCAGCAAGGCTCAGAAGAGCCCACACACTCAGATCTTAACCCCAGTGTGCTGAAAGTGTCAAAACATGTTTTTCAGCAGAAATAAACATGTTTCTGCAAGTTTGGTCAACCCCATGTAAGTTATGGGGCAGTAACAGTACACTTTTCAAAACGTGTTTTTCAGCCCGAAATAAACGCGTTTTTTTCAGACAGCTGAATACCCATGTAGCAGCAAGGCTCAGAAGAGCCCACACACTCAGATCTTAACCCCAGTGTGCTGAAAGTGTCAAAACATGTTTTTCAGCAGAAATAAACATGTTTCTGCAAGTTTGGTCAACCCCATGTAAGTTATGGGGCAGTAACAGTACACTTTTCAAAACGTGTTTTTCAGCCCGAAATAAACGCGTTTTTTCAGACAACTGAATACCCATGTAGCAGCAAGTCTCAGAAGAGCCCACACACTCAGCTCTTAACCCCAGTGTGCAGAAAGGGTCAAAACGTGTTTTTCAGCAGAAATAAACATGTTTCTGCAAGTTTGGTCAACCCCATGTAAGTTATGGGGCAGTAACAGTACACTCTGCAAAACGTGATTTTCAGCCCGAAATAAACGCGTTTTTCAGACAACTGAATCCCCATGTAGCAGCAAGGTCAGAAGAGCCCACACACTCAGATCTTAACCCCAGTGTGCAGAAAGGGTCAAAACGTATTTTTCAGCAGAAATGAACATGTTTCTGCAAGTTTGGTCAACCCCATGTAAGTTATGGGGCAGTAACAGTACACTTCTCAAAACGTGTTTTTCAGCCCGAAATAAACGCGTTTTTTCAGACAACTGAATCCCCATGTAGCAACAAGGCTCAGAAGAGCCCACACACTCAGATCTTA
>NW_027168399.1:0-30251 GCF_040954835.1 Lepisosteus oculatus | reverse complement strand
GAAATAAACGCGTTTTTTCAGACAGCTGTATCCCTATGTAACTGCAAGACTCAGAAGAGCCCACACACTCAGGTCTTAACCCCAGTGTGCTGAAAGTTTCAAAACATGTTTTTCAGCAGAAATAAACATGTTTCTGCAAGTTTGGTCAACCCCATGTAACTTATGGGTCAGTAACAGTTCACTTTTCAAAACGTGTTTTTCAGCCCGAAATAAACGCGTTTTTTCATATAGCTGTTACCCTATGTAACTGCAAGGCTCAGAAGAGCCCACACACTCAGGTCTTAACCCCAGTGCGCTGAAAGTGTCAAAACATGTTTTTCAGCAGAAATAAACATGTTTCTGCAAGTTTGGTCAACCCCATGTAAGTTATGGGTCAGTAACAGCTCACTTTTCAAAACTTGTTTTTCAGCCCGAAATAAACGCGTTTTTTCAGACAGCTGTATCCCTATGTAACTGCAAGGCTCAGAAGAGCCCACACACTCAGGTCTTAACCCCAGTGTGCTGAAAGTGTCAAAACATGTTTTTCAGCAGAAATAAACATGTTTCTGCAAGTTTGGTCAACCCCATGTAAGTTATGGGTCGGTAACAGCTCACTTTTCAAAACGTGTTTTTCAGCCCGAAATAAACGCGTTTTTTCATGACAGTTGTATCCCTATGTAACTGCAAGGCTCAGAAGAGCCCACACACTCAGGTCTTAACCCCAGTGTGCTGAAAGTGTCAAAACATGTTTTTCAGCAGAAATAAACATGTTTCTGCAAGTTTGGTCAACCCCATGTAAGTTATGGGTCAGTAACAGCTCACTTTTCAAAACGTGTTTTTCAGCCCGAAATAAACGCGTTTTTCATATAGCTGTTACCCTATGTAACTGCAAGGCTCAGAAGAGCCCACACACTCAGGTCTTAACCCCAGTGTGCTGAAAGTTTCAAAACATGTTTTTCAGCAGAAATAAACATGTTTCTGCAAGTTTGGTCAACCCCATGTAAGTTATGGGTCAGTAACAGCTCACTTTTCAAAACGTGTTTTTCAGCCCGAAATTAACGCGTTTTTCAGACAGCTGTATCCCATGTAACTGCAAGGCTCAGAAGAGCCCACACACTCAGGTCTTAACCCCAGTGTGCTGAAAGTGTCAAAACATGTTTTTCAGCAGAAATAAACTTGTTTCTGCAAGTTTGGTCAACCCCATGTAAGTTATGGGTCAGTAACAGCTCACTTTTCAAAACGTGTTTTTCAGCCCGAAATAAACGCGTTTTTTCAGACAGCTGTATCCCTATGTAACTGCAAGGCTCAGAAGAGCCCACACACTCAGGTCTTAACCCCAGTGTGCTGAAAGTGTCAAAACATGTTTTTCAGCAGAAATAAACATGTTTCTGCAAGTTTGGTCAACCCCATGTAAGTTATGGGTCAGTAACAGCTCACTTTTCAAAACGTGTTTTTCAGCCCGAAATAAACGCGTTTTTTCAGACAGCTGTATCCCTATGTAACTGCAAGGCTCAGAAGAGCCCACACACTCAGGTCTTAACCCGAGTGTGCTGAAAGTGTCAAAACATGTTTTTCAGCAGAAATAAACATGTTTCTGCAAGTTTGGTCAACCCCATGTAAGTTATGGGTCAGTAACAGCTCACTTTTCAAAAGGTGTTTTACAGCCCGAAATAAACGCGTTTTTTCAGACAGCTGTATCCCTATGTAACTGCAAGACTCAGAAGAGCCCACACACTCAGGTCTTAACCCCAGTGTGCTGAAAGTTTCAAAACATGTTTTTCAGCAGAAATAAACATGTTTCTGCAAGTTTGGTCAACCCCATGTAACTTATGGGTCAGTAACAGTTCACTTTTCAAAACGTGTTTTTCAGCCCGAAATAAACGCGTTTTTTCATATAGCTGTTACCCTATGTAACTGCAAGGCTCAGAAGAGCCCACACACTCAGGTCTTAACCCCAGTGCGCTGAAAGTGTCAAAACATGTTTTTCAGCAGAAATAAACATGTTTCTGCAAGTTTGGTCAACCCCATGTAAGTTATGGGTCAGTAACAGCTCACTTTTCAAAACTTGTTTTTCAGCCCGAAATAAACGCGTTTTTCAGACAGCTGTATCCCTATGTAACTGCAAGGCTCAGAAGAGCCCACACACTCAGGTCTTAACCCAGTGTGCTGAAAGTGTCAAAACATGTTTTTCAGCAGAAATAAACATGTTTCTGCAAGTTTGGTCAACCCCATGTAAGTTATGGGTCGGTAACAGCTCACTTTTCAAAACGTGTTTTTCAGCCCGAAATAAACGCGTTTTTTCATGACAGTTGTATCCCTATGTAACTGCAAGGCTCAGAAGAGCCCACACACTCAGGTCTTAACCCCAGTGTGCTGAAAGTGTCAAAACATGTTTTTCAGCAGAAATAAACATGTTTCTGCAAGTTTTGTCAACCCCATGTAACTTATGGGTCAGTAACAGTTCACTTTTCAAAACGTGCTTTTCAGACCGAAATAAACGCGTTTTTTCAGATAGCTGTTACCCTATGTAACTGCAAGGCTCAGAAGAGCCCACACACTCAGGTCTTAACCCCAGTGCGCTGAAAGTGTCAAAACATGTTTTTCAGCAGAAATAAACATGTTTCTGCAAGTTTGGTCAACCCCATGTAACTTATGGGTCAGTAACAGCTCACTTTTCAAAACGTGTTTTTCAGCCCGAAATAAACGCGTTTTTTCAGACAGCTGTATCCCTATGTAACTGCAAGGCTCAGAAGAGCCCACACACTCAGGTCTTAACCCCAGTGTGCTGAAAGTGTCAAAACATGTTTTTCAGCAGAAATAAACATGTTTCTGCAAGTTTGGTCAACCCCATGTAAGTTATGGGTCAGTAACAGCTCACTTTTCAAAACGTGTTTTTCAGCCCGAAATAAACGCGTTTTTTCAGACAGCTGTATCCCTATGTAACTGCAAGGCTCAGAAGAGCCCACACACTCAGGTCTTAACCCCAGTGTGCTGAAAGTGTCAAAACATGTTTTTCAGCAGAAATAAACTTGTTTCTGCAAGTTTGGTCAACCCCATGTAAGTTATGGGTCAGTAACAGCTCACTTTTCAAAACGTGTTTTTCAGCCCGAAATAAACGCGTTTTTTCAGACAGCTGTATCCCTATGTAACTGCAAGGCTCAGAAGAGCCCACACACTCAGGTCTTAACCCCAGTGTGCTGAAAGTGTCAAAACATGTTTTTCAGCAGAAATAAACATGTGTCTGCAAGTTTGGTCAACCCCATGTAAGTTATGGGTCAGTAACAGCTCACTTTTCAAAACGTGTTTTTCAGCCCGAAATAAACGCGTTTTTTCAGACAGCTGTATCCCTATGTAACTGCAAGGCTCAGAAGAGCCCACACACTCAGGTCTTAACCCCAGTGTGCTGAAAGTGTCAAAACATGTTTTTCAGCAGAAATAAACATGTTTCTGCAAGTTTGGTCAACCCCATGTAAGTTATGGGTCAGTAACAGCTCACTTTTCAAAACGTGTTTTTCAGCCCGAAATAAACGCGTTTTTTCAGACAGCTGTATCCCTATGTAACTGCAAGGCTCAGAAGAGCCCACACACTCAGGTCTTAACCCCAGTGTGCTGAAAGTGTCAAAACATGTTTTTCAGCAGAAATAAACATGTTTCTGCAAGTTTGGTCAACCCCATGTAAGTTATGGGTCAGTAACAGCTCACTTTTCAAAAGGTGTTTTACAGCCCGAAATAAACGCGTTTTTTCAGACAGCTGTATCCCTATGTAACTGCAAGACTCAGAAGAGCCCACACACTCAGGTCTTAACCCCAGTGTGCTGAAAGTGTCAAAACATGTTTTTCAGCAGAAATAAACATGTTTCTGCAAGTTTGGTCAACCCCATGTAACTTATGGGTCAGTAACAGTTCACTTTTCAAAACGTGTTTTTCAGACCGAAATAAACGCGTTTTTTCAGATAGCTGTTACCCTATGTAACTGCAAGGCTCAGAAGAGCCCACACACTCAGGTCTTAACCCCAGTGCGCTGAAAGTGTCAAAACATGTTTTTCAGCAGAAATAAACATGTTTCTGCAAGTTTGGTCAACCCCATGTAACTTATGGGTCAGTAACAGCTCACTTTTCAAAACGTGTTTTTCAGCCCGAAATAAACGCGTTTTTTCAGACCAGCTGTATCCCTATGTAACTGCAAGGCTCAGAAGAGCCCACACACTCAGGTCTTAACCCCAGTGTGCTGAAAGTGTCAAAACATGTTTTTCAGCAGAAATAAACATGTTTCTGCAAGTTTGGTCAACCCCATGTAAGTTATGGGTCAGTAACAGCTCACTTTTCAAAACGTGTTTTTCAGCCCGAAATAAACGCGTTTTTTCAGACAGCTGTATCCCTATGTAACTGCAAGGCTCAGAAGAGCCCACACACTCAGGTCTTAACCCCAGTGTGCTGAAAGTGTCAAAACATGTTTTTCAGCAGAAATAAACTTGTTTCTGCAAGTTTGGTCAACCCCATGTAAGTTATGGGTCAGTAACAGCTCACTTTTCAAAACGTGTTTTTCAGCCCGAAATAAACGCGTTTTTTCAGACAGCTGTATCCCTATGTAACTGCAAGGCTCAGAAGAGCCCACACACTCAGGTCTTAACCCCAGTGTGCTGAAAGTGTCAAAACATGTTTTTCAGCAGAAATAAACATGTTTCTGCAAGTTTGGGTCAACCCCATGTAAGTTATGGGTCAGTAACAGCTCACTTTTCAAAACGTGTTTTTCAGCCCGAAATAAACGCGTTTTTTCAGATAGCTGTTACCCTATGTAACTGCAAGGCTCAGAAGAGCCCACACACTCAGGTCTTAACCCCAGTGCGCTGAAAGTGTCAAAACATGTTTTTCAGCAGAAATAAACATGTTTCTGCAAGTTTGGTCAACCCCATGTAACTTATGGGTCAGTAACAGCTCACTTTTCAAAACGTGTTTTTCAGCCAGAAATAAACGCGTTTTTTCAGACAGCTGTATCCCTATGTATCTGCAAGGCTCAGAAGAGCCCACACACTCAGGTCTTAACCCCAGTGTGCTGAAAGTGTCAAAACATGTTTTTCAGCAGAAATAAACATGTTTCTGCAAGTTTGGTCAACCCCATGTAAGTTATGGGTCAGTAACAGCTCACTTTTCAAAAGGTGTTTTACAGCCCGAAATAAACGTGTTTTTTCAGACAGCTGTATCCCTATGTAACTGCAAGACTCAGAAGAGCCCACACACTCAGGTCTTAACCCCAGTGTGCTGAAAGTGTCAAACATGTTTTTCAGCAGAAATAAACATGTTTCTGCAAGTTTGGTCAACCCCATGTAACTTATGGGTCAGTAACAGTTCACTTTTCAAAACGTGTTTTTCAGACCGAAATAAACGCGTTTTTTCAGATAGCTGTTACCCTATGTAACTGCAAGGCTCAGAAGAGCCCACACACTCAGGTCTTAACCCCAGTGCGCTGAAAGTGTCAAAACATGTTTTTCAGCAGAAATAAACATGTTTCTGCAAGTTTGGTCAACCCCATGTAACTTATGGGTCAGTAACAGCTCACTTTTCAAAACGTGTTTTTCAGCCCGAAATAAACGCGTTTTTTCAGACAGCTGTATCCCTATGTAACTGCAAGGCTCAGAAGAGCCCACACACTCAGGTCTTAACCCCAGTGTGCTGAAAGTGTCAAAACATGTTTTTCAGCAGAAATAAACATGTTTCTGCAAGTTTGGTCAACCCCATGTAAGTTATGGGTCAGTAACAGCTCACTTTTCAAAACGTGTTTTTCAGCCCGAAATAAACGCGTTTTTTCAGACAGCTGTATCCCTATGTAACTGCAAGGCTCAGAAGAGCCCACACACTCAGGTCTTAACCCCAGTGTGCTGAAAGTGTCAAAACATGTTTTTCAGCAGAAATAAACTTGTTTCTGCAAGTTTGGTCAACCCCATGTAAGTTATGGGTCAGTAACAGCTCACTTTCAAAACGTGTTTTTCAGCCCGAAATAAACGCGTTTTTTCAGACAGCTGTATCCCTATGTAACTGCAAGGCTCAGAAGAGCCCACACACTCAGGTCTTAACCCCAGTGTGCTGAAAGTGTCAAAACATGTTTTTCAGCAGAAATAAAACATGTTTCTGCAAGTTTGGTCAACCCCATGTAAGTTATGGGTCAGTAACAGCTCACTTTTCAAAACGTGTTTTTCAGCCCGAAATAAACGCGTTTTTTCAGACAGCTGTATCCCTATGTAACTGCAAGGCTCAGAAGAGCCCACCACTCAGGTCTTAACCCCAGTGTGCTGAAAGTGTCAAAACATGTTTTTCAGCAGAAATAAACATGTTTCTGCAAGTTTGGTCAACCCCTTGTAACTTATGGGTCAGTAACAGCTCACTTTCAAAACGTGTTTTTCAGCCCGAAATAAACGCGTTTTTTCAGACAGCTGTATCCCTATGTAACTGCAAGGCTCAGAAGAGCCCACACACTCAGGTCTTAACCCCAGTGTGCTGAAAGTGTCAAAACATGTTTTTCAGCAGAAATAAACATGTTTCTGCAAGTTTGGTCAACCCCATGTAAGTTATGGGTCAGTAACAGCTCACTTTTCAAAACGTGTTTTTCAGCCCGATATAAACGCGTTTTTTCAGACAGCTGTATCCCTATGTAACTGCAAGGCTCAGAAGAGCCCACACACTCAGGTCTTAACCCCAGTGTGCTGAAAGTGTCAAAACATGTTTTTCAGCAGAAATAAACATGTTTCTGCAAGTTTGGTCAACCCCATGTAAGTAATGGGTCAGTAACAGCTCACTTTTCAAAACGTGTTTTTCAGCCCGATATAAATGCGTTTTTTCAGACAGCTGTATCCCTATGTAACTGCAAGGCTCAGAAGAGCCCACACACTCAGGTCTTAACCCCAGTGTGCTGAAAGTGTCAAAACATGTTTTTCAGCAGAAATAAACATGTTTCTGCAAGTTTGGTCAACCCCATGTAAGTTATGGGTCAGTAACAGCTCACTTTTCAAAAGGTGTTTTACAGCCCGAAATAAACTGCGTTTTTTCAGACAGCTGTATCCCTATGTAACTGCAAGACTCAGAAGAGCCCACACACTCAGGTCTTAACCCCAGTGTGCTGAAAGTTTCAAAACATGTTTTTCAGCAGAAATAAACATGTTTCTGCAAGTTTGGTCAACCCCATGTAACTTATGGGTCAGTAACAGTTCACTTTTCAAAACGTGTTTTTCAGCCCGAAATAAACGCGTTTTTTCATATAGCTGTTACCCTATGTAACTGCAAGGCTCAGAAGAGCCCACACACTCAGGTCTTAACCCCAGTGCGCTGAAAGTGTCAAAACATGTTTTTCAGCAGAAATAAACATGTTTCTGCAAGTTTGGTCAACCCCATGTAAGTTATGGGTCAGTAACAGCTCACTTTTCAAAACGTGTTTTTCAGCCCGAAATAAACGCGTTTTTTCAGACAGCTGTATCCCTATGTAACTGCAAGGCTCAGAAGAGCCCACACACTCAGGTCTTAACCCCAGTGTGCTGAAAGTGTCAAAACATGTTTTTCAGCAGAAATAAACATGTTTCTGCAAGTTTGGTCAACCCCATGTAAGTTATGGGTCGGTAACAGCTCACTTTTCAAAACGTGTTTTTCAGCCCGAAATAAACGCGTTTTTTCATGACAGTTGTATCCCTATGTAACTGCAAGGCTCAGAAGAGCCCACACACTCAGGTCTTAACCCCAGTGTGCTGAAAGTGTCAAAACATGTTTTTCAGCAGAAATAAACATGTTTCTGCAAGTTTGGTCAACCCCATGTAACTTATGGGTCAGTAACAGTTCACTTTTCAAAACGTGTTTTTCAGACCGAAATAAACGCGTTTTTTCAGATAGCTGTTACCCTATGTAACTGCAAGGCTCAGAAGAGCCCACACACTCAGGTCTTAACCCCAGTGCGCTGAAAGTGTCAAAACATGTTTTTCAGCAGAAATAAACATGTTTCTGCAAGTTTGGTCAACCCCATGTAAGTTATGGGTCAGTAACAGCTCACTTTTCAAAACGTGTTTTTCAGCCCGAAATAAACGCGTTTTTTCAGACAGCTGTATCCCTATGTAACTGCAAGGCTCAGAAGAGCCCACACACTCAGGTCTTAACCCCAGTGTGCTGAAAGTGTCAAAACATGTTTTCAGCAGAAATAAACATGTTTCTGCAAGTTTGGTCAACCCCATGTAAGTTATGGGTCGGTAACAGCTCACTTTTCAAAACGTGTTTTTCAGCCCGAAATAAACGCGTTTTTTCATGACAGTTGTATCCCTATGTAACTGCAAGGCTCAGAAGAGCCCACACACTCAGGTCTTAACCCCAGTGTGCTGAAAGTGTCAAAACATGTTTTTCAGCAGAAATAAACATGTTTCTGCAAGTTTTGTCAACCCCATGTAACTTATGGGTCAGTAACAGTTCACTTTTCAAAACGTGTTTTTCAGACCGAAATAAACGCGTTTTTTCAGATAGCTGTTACCCTATGTAACTGCAAGGCTCAGAAGAGCCCACACACTCAGGTCTTAACCCCAGTGCGCTGAAAGTGTCAAAACATGTTTTTCAGCAGAAATAAACATGTTTCTGCAAGTTTGGTCAACCCCATGTAACTTATGGGTCAGTAACAGCTCACTTTTCAAAACGTGTTTTTCAGCCCGAAATAAACGCGTTTTTTCAGACAGCTGTATCCCTATGTAACTGCAAGGCTCAGAAGAGCCCACACACTCAGGTCTTAACCCCAGTGTGCTGAAAGTGTCAAAACATGTTTTTCAGCAGAAATAACATGTTTCTGCAAGTTTGGTCAACCCCATGTAAGTTATGGGTCAGTAACAGCTCACTTTTCAAAACGTGTTTTTCAGCCCGAAATAAACGCGTTTTTTCAGACAGCTGTATCCCTATGTAACTGCAAGGCTCAGAAGAGCCCACACACTCAGGTCTTAACCCCAGTGTGCTGAAAGTGTCAAAACATGTTTTTCAGCAGAAATAAACTTGTTTCTGCAAGTTTGGTCAACCCCATGTAAGTTATGGGTCAGTAACAGCTCACTTTCAAAACGTGTTTTTCAGCCCGAAATAAACGCGTTTTTCAGACAGCTGTATCCCTATGTAACTGCAAGGCTCAGAAGAGCCCACACACTCAGGTCTTAACCCCAGTGTGCTGAAAGTGTCAAAACATGTTTTTCAGCAGAAATAAACATGTTTCTGCAAGTTTGGTCAACCCCATGTAAGTTATGGGGTCAGTAACAGCTCACTTTTCAAAACGTGTTTTCAGCCCGAAATAAACGCGTTTTTTCAGACAGCTGTATCCCTATGTAACTGCAAGGCTCAGAAGAGCCCACACACTCAGGTCTTAACCCCAGTGTGCTGAAAGTGTCAAAACATGTTTTTCAGCAGAAATAAACATGTTTCTGCAAGTTTGGTCAACCCCATGTAAGTTATGGGTCAGTAACAGCTCACTTTTCAAAACGTGTTTTTCAGCCCGAAATAAACGCGTTTTTTCAGACAGCTGTATCCCTATGTAACTGCAAGGCTCAGAAGAGCCCACACACTCAGGTCTTAACCCCAGTGTGCTGAAAGTGTCAAAACATGTTTTTCAGCAGAAATAAACATGTTTCTGCAAGTTTGGTCAACCCCATGTAAGTTATGGGTCAGTAACAGCTCACTTTTCAAAAGGTGTTTTACAGCCCGAAATAAACGCGTTTTTTCAGACAGCTGTATCCCTATGTAACTGCAAGACTCAGAAGAGCCCACACACTCAGGTCTTAACCCCAGTGTGCTGAAAGTGTCAAAACATGTTTTTCAGCAGAAATAAACATGTTTCTGCAAGTTTGGTCAACCCCATGTAACTTATGGGTCAGTAACAGTTCACTTTTCAAAACGTGTTTTTCAGACCGAAATAAACGCGTTTTTTCAGATAGCTGTTACCCTATGTAACTGCAAGGCTCAGAAGAGCCCACACACTCAGGTCTTAACCCCAGTGCGCTGAAAGTGTCAAAACATGTTTTTCAGCAGAAATAAACATGTTTCTGCAAGTTTGGTCAACCCCATGTAACTTATGGGTCAGTAACAGCTCACTTTTCAAAACGTGTTTTTCAGCCCGAAATAAACGCGTTTTTTCAGACAGCTGTATCCCTATGTAACTGCAAGGCTCAGAAGAGCCCACACACTCAGGTCTTAACCCCAGTGTGCTGAAAGTGTCAAAACATGTTTTTCAGCAGAAATAAACATGTTTCTGCAAGTTTGGTCAACCCCATGTAAGTTATGGGTCAGTAACAGCTCACTTTTCAAAACGTGTTTTCAGCCCGAAATAAACGCGTTTTTTCAGACAGCTGTATCCCTATGTAACTGCAAGGCTCAGAAGAGCCCACACACTCAGGTCTTAACCCCAGTGTGCTGAAAGTGTCAAAACATGTTTTTCAGCAGAAATAAACTTGTTTCTGCAAGTTTGGTCAACCCCATGTAAGTTATGGGTCAGTAACAGCTCACTTTTCAAAACGTGTTTTTCAGCCCGAAATAAACGCGTTTTTTCAGACAGCTGTATCCCTATGTAACTGCAAGGCTCAGAAGAGCCCACACACTCAGGTCTTAACCCCAGTGTGCTGAAAGTGTCAAAACATGTTTTTCAGCAGAAATAAACATGTTTCTGCAAGTTTGGTCACCCCATGTAAGTTATGGGTCAGTAACAGCTCACTTTTCAAAACGTGTTTTTCAGCCCGAAATAAACGCGTTTTTTCAGACAGCTGTATCCCTATGTAACTGCAAGGCTCAGAAGAGCCCACACACTCAGGTCTTAACCCGAGTGTGCTGAAAGTGTCAAAACATGTTTTTCAGCAGAAATAAACATGTTTCTGCAAGTTTGGTCAACCCCATGTAACTTATGGATCAGTAACAGCTCACTTTTCAAAACGTGTTTTTCAGCCCGAAATAAACGCGTTTTTTCAGATAGCTGTTACCCTATGTAACTGCAAGGCTCAGAAGAGCCCACACACTCAGGTCTTAACCCCAGTGCGCTGAAAGTGTCAAAACATGTTTTTCAGCAGAAATAAACATGTTTCTGCAAGTTTGGTCAACCCCATGTAACTTATGGGTCAGTAACAGCTCACTTTTCAAAACGTGTTTTTCAGCCAGAAATAAACGCGTTTTTTCAGACAGCTGTATCCCTATGTATCTGCAAGGCTCAGAAGAGCCCACACACTCAGGTCTTAACCCCAGTGTGCTGAAAGTGTCAAAACATGTTTTTCAGCAGAAATAAACATGTTTCTGCAAGTTTGGTCAACCCCATGTAAGTTATGGGTCAGTAACAGCTCACTTTTCAAAAGGTGTTTTACAGCCCGAAATAAACGCGTTTTTTCAGACAGCTGTATCCCTATGTAACTGCAAGACTCAGAAGAGCCCACACACTCAGGTCTTAACCCCAGTGTGCTGAAAGTGTCAAAACATGTTTTTCAGCAGAAATAAACATGTTTCTGCAAGTTTGGTCAACCCCATGTAACTTATGGGTCAGTAACAGTTCACTTTTCAAAACGTGTTTTTCAGACCGAAATAAACGCGTTTTTTCAGATAGCTGTTACCCTATGTAACTGCAAGGCTCAGAAGAGCCCACACACTCAGGTCTTAACCCCAGTGCGCTGAAAGTGTCAAAACATGTTTTTCAGCAGAAATAAACATGTTTCTGCAAGTTTGGTCAACCCCATGTAACTTATGGGTCAGTAACAGCTCACTTTTCAAAACGTGTTTTTCAGCCCGAAATAAACGCGTTTTTTCAGACAGCTGTATCCCTATGTAACTGCAAGGCTCAGAAGAGCCCACACACTCAGGTCTTAACCCCAGTGTGCTGAAAGTGTCAAAACATGTTTTTCAGCAGAAATAAACATGTTTCTGCAAGTTTGGTCAACCCCATGTAACTTATGGGTCAGTAACAGCTCACTTTTCAAAACGTGTTTTTCAGCCCGAAATAAACGCGTTTTTTCAGACAGCTGTATCCCTATGTAACTGCAAGGCTCAGAAGAGCCCACACACTCAGGTCTTAACCCCAGTGTGCTGAAAGTGTCAAAACATGTTTTTCAGCAGAAATAAACTTGTTTCTGCAAGTTTGGTCAACCCCATGTAAGTTATGGGTCAGTAACAGCTCACTTTTCAAAACGTGTTTTTCAGCCCGAAATAAACGCGTTTTTTCAGACAGCTGTATCCCTATGTAACTGCAAGGCTCAGAAGAGCCCACACACTCAGGTCTTAACCCCAGTGTGCTGAAAGTGTCAAAACATGTTTTTCAGCAGAAATAAACATGTTTCTGCAAGTTTGGTCAACCCCATGTAAGTTATGGGTCAGTAACAGCTCACTTTTCAAAACGTGTTTTTCAGCCCGAAATAAACGCGTTTTTTCAGACAGCTGTATCCCTATGTAACTGCAAGGCTCAGAAGAGCCCACACACTCAGGTCTTAACCCGAGTGTGCTGAAAGTGTCAAAACATGTTTTTCAGCAGAAATAAACATGTTTCTGCAAGTTTGGTCAACCCCATGTAACTTATGGATCAGTAACAGCTCACTTTTCAAAACGTGTTTTTCAGCCCGAAATAAACGCGTTTTTTCAGATAGCTGTTACCCTATGTAACTGCAAGGCTCAGAAGAACCCACACACTCAGGTCTTAACCCCAGTGCGCTGAAAGTGTCAAAACATGTTTTTCAGCAGAAATAAACATGTTTCTGCAAGTTTGGTCAACCCCATGTAACTTATGGGTCAGTAACAGCTCACTTTTCAAAACGTGTTTTTCAGCCAGAAATAAACGCGTTTTTTCAGACAGCTGTATCCCTATGTATCTGCAAGGCTCAGAAGAGCCCACACACTCAGGTCTTAACCCCAGTGTGCTGAAAGTGTCAAAACATGTTTTTCAGCAGAAATAAACATGTTTCTGCAAGTTTGGTTAACCCCATGTAAGTTATGGGTCAGTAACAGCTCACTTTTCAAAACGTGTTTTTCAGCCCGAAATAAACGCGTTTTTTCAGACAGCTGTATCCCTATGTAACTGCAAGGCTCAGAAGAGCCCACACACTCAGGTCTTAACCCCAGTGTGCTGAAAGTGTCAAAACATGTTTTTCAGCAGAAATAAACATGTTTCTGCAAGTTTGGTCAACCCCTTGTAACTTATGGGTCAGTAACAGCTCACTTTTCAAAACGTGTTTTTCAGCCCGAAATAAACGCGTTTTTTCAGACAGCTGTATCCCTATGTAACTGCAAGGCTCAGAAGAGCCCACACACTCAGGTCTTAACCCCAGTGTGCTGAAAGTGTCAAAACATGTTTTTCAGCAGAAATAAACATGTTTCTGCAAGTTTGGTCAACCCCATGTAAGTTATGGGTCAGTAACAGCTCACTTTTCAAAACGTGTTTTTCAGCCCGATATAAACGCGTTTTTTCAGACAGCTGTATCCCTATGTAACTGCAAGGCTCAGAAGAGCCCACACACTCAGGTCTTAACCCCAGTGTGCTGAAAGTGTCAAAACATGTTTTTCAGCAGAAATAAACATGTTTCTGCAAGTTTGGTCAACCCCATGTAAGTAATGGGTCAGTAACAGCTCACTTTTCAAAACGTGTTTTTCAGCCCGATATAAACGCGTTTTTTCAGACAGCTGTATCCCTATGTAACTGCAAGGCTCAGAAGAGCCCACACACTCAGGTCTTAACCCCAGTGTGCTGAAAGTGTCAAAACATGTTTTTCAGCAGAAATAAACATGTTTCTGCAAGTTTGGTCAACCCCATGTAAGTTATGGGTCAGTAACAGCTCACTTTTCAAAAGGTGTTTTACAGCCCGAAATAAACGCGTTTTTTCAGACAGCTGTATCCCTATGTAACTGCAAGACTCAGAAGAGCCCACACACTCAGGTCTTAACCCCAGTGTGCTGAAAGTTTCAAAACATGTTTTTCAGCAGAAATAAACATGTTTCTGCAAGTTTAGTCAACCCCATGTAACTTATGGGTCAGTAACAGTTCACTTTTCAAAACGTGTTTTTCAGCCCGAAATAAACGCGTTTTTTCATATAGCTGTTACCCTATGTAACTGCAAGGCTCAGAAGAGCCCACACACTCAGGTCTTAACCCCAGTGCGCTGAAAGTGTCAAAACATGTTTTTCAGCAGAAATAAACATGTTTCTGCAAGTTTGGTCAACCCCATGTAAGTTATGGGTCAGTAACAGCTCACTTTTCAAAACGTGTTTTTCAGCCCGAAATAAACGCGTTTTTTCAGACAGCTGTATCCCTATGTAACTGCAAGGCTCAGAAGAGCCCACACACTCAGGTCTTAACCCCAGTGTGCTGAAAGTGTCAAAACATGTTTTTCAGCAGAAATAAACATGTTTCTGCAAGTTTGGTCAACCCCATGTAAGTTATGGGTCGGTAACAGCTCACTTTTCAAAACGTGTTTTTCAGCCCGAAATAAACGCGTTTTTTCATGACAGTTGTATCCCTATGTAACTGCAAGGCTCAGAAGAGCCCACACACTCAGGTCTTAACCCCAGTGTGCTGAAAGTGTCAAAACATGTTTTTCAGCAGAAATAAACTTGTTTCTGCAAGTTTGGTCAACCCCATGTAAGTTATGGGTCAGTAACAGCTCACTTTTCAAAACGTGTTTTTCAGCCCGAAATAAACGCGTTTTTTCAGACAGCTGTATCCCTAATTAACTGCAAGGCTCAGAAGAGCCCACACACTCAGGTCTTAACCCCAGTGTGCTGAAAGTGTCAAAACATGTTTTTCAGCATAAATAAACATGTTTCTGCAAGTTTGGTCAACCCCATGTAAGTTATGGGTCAGTAACAGCTCACTTTTCAAAACGTGTTTTTCAGCCCGAAATAAACGCGTTTTTTCAGACAGCTGTATCCCTATGTAACTGCAAGGCTCAGAAGAGCCCACACACTCAGGTCTTAACCCGAGTGTGCTGAAAGTGTCAAAACATGTTTTTCAGCAGAAATAAACATGTTTCTGCAAGTTTGGTCAACCCCATGTAAGTTATGGGTCAGTAACAGCTCACTTTTCAAAACGTGTTTTTCAGCCCGAAATAAACGCGTTTTTTCAGACAGCTGTATCCCTAAGTAACTGCAAGCCTCAGAAGAGCCCACACACTCAGGTCTTAACCCCACTGTGCTGAAAGTGTCAAAACATGTTTTTCAGCAGAAATAAACATGTTTCTGCAAGTTTGGTCAACCCCATGTAAGTTATGGGTCAGTAACAGCTCACTTTTCAAAACGTGTTTTTCAGCCCGAAATAAACGCGTTTTTTCAGACAGCTGTATCCCTATGTAACTGCAAGGCTCAGAAGAGCCCACACACTCAGGTCTTAACCCCAGTGTGCTGAAAGTGTCAAAACATGTTTTTCAGCAGAAATAAACATGTTTCTGCAAGTTTGGTCAACCCCATGTAAGTTATGGGTCAGTAACAGCTCACTTTTCAAAAGGTGTTTTTCAGCCCGAAATAAACGCGTTTTTTCAGACAGCTGTATCCCTATGTAACTGCAAGGCTCAGAAGAGCCCACACACTCAGGTCTTAACCCCAGTGTGCTGAAAGTGTCAAAACATGTTTTTCAGCAGAAATAAACATGTGTCTGCAAGTTTGGTCAACCCCATGTAACTTATGGGTCAGTAACAGCTCACTTTTCAAAACGTGTTTTTCAGCCCGAAATAAACGCGTTTTTTCAGACAGCTGTATCCCTATGTAACTGCAAGGCTCAGAAGAGCCCACACACTCAGGTCTTAACTCCAGTGTGCTGAAAGTGTCAAAACATGTTTTTCAGCAGAAATAAACATGTTTCTGCAAGTTTGGTCAACCCCATGTAAGTTATGGGTCAGTAACAGCTCACTTTTCAAAACGTGTTTTTCAGCCCGAAATAAACGCGTTTTTTCAGACAGCTGTATCCCTATGTAACTGCAAGGCTCAGAAGAGCCCACACACTCAGGTCTTAACCCCAGTGTGCTGAAAGTGTCAAAACATGTTTTTCAGCAGAAATAAACATGTTTCTGCAAGTTTGGTCAACCCCATGTAAGTTATGGGTCAGTAACAGCTCACTTTTCAAAACGTGTTTTTCAGCCCGAAATAAACGCGTTTATTCAGACAGCTGTATCCCTATGTAACTGCAAGGCTCAGAAGAGCCCACACACTCAGGTCTTAACCCCAGTGTGCTGAAAGTGTCAAAACATGTTTTTCAGCAGAAATAAACATGTTTCTGCAAGTTTGGTCAACCCCATGTAAGTTATGGGTCGGTAACAGCTCACTTTTCAAAACGTGTTTTTCAGCCCGAAATAAACGCGTTTTTTCATGACAGTTGTATCCCTATGTAACTGCAAGGCTCAGAAGAGCCCACACACTCAGGTCTTAACCCCAGTGTCCTGAAAGTGTCAAAACATGTTTTTCAGCAGAAATAAACATGTTTCTGCAAGTTTGGTCAACCCCATGTAACTTATGGGTCAGTAACAGTTCACTTTTCAAAACGTGTTTTTCAGCCCGAAATAAACGCGTTTTTTCAGACAGCTGTATCCCTATGTAACTGCAAGGCTCAGAAGAGCCCACACACTCAGGTCTTAACCCCAGTGTGCTGAAAGTGTCAAAACATGTTTTTCAGCAGAAATAAACATGTTTCTGCAAGTTTGGTCAACCCCATGTAAGTTATGGGTCAGTAACAGCTCACTTTTCAAAACGTGTTTTTCAGCCCGAAATAAACGCGTTTATTCAGACAGCTGTATCCCTATGTAACTGCAAGGCTCAGAAGAGCCCACACACTCAGGTCTTAACCCCAGTGTGCTGAAAGTGTCAAAACATGTTTTTCAGCAGAAATAAACATGTTTCTGCAAGTTTGGTCAACCCCATGTAAGTTATGGGTCGGTAACAGCTCACTTTTCAAAACGTGTTTTTCAGCCCGAAATAAACGCGTTTTTTCATGACAGTTGTATCCCTATGTAACTGCAAGGCTCAGAAGAGCCCACACACTCAGGTCTTAACCCCAGTGCGCTGAAAGTGTCAAAACATGTTTTTCAGCAGAAATAAACATGTTTCTGCAAGTTTGGTCAACCCCATGTAACTTATGGGTCAGTAACAGCTCACTTTTCAAAACGTGTTTTTCAGCCCGAAATAAACGCGTTTTTTCAGACAGCTGTATCCCTATGTAACTGCAAGGCTCAGAAGAGCCCACACTCTCAGGTCTTAACCCCAGTGTGCTGAAAGTGTCAAAACATGTTTTTCAGCAGAAATAAACATGTTTCTGCAAGTTTGGTCAACCCCATGTAAGTTATGGGTCAGTAACAGCTCACTTTTCAAAACGTGTTTTTCAGCCCGAAATAAACGCGTTTTTTCAGACAGCTGTATCCCTATGTAACTGCAAGGCTCAGAAGAGCCCACACACTCAGGTCTTAACCCCAGTGTGCTGAAAGTGTCAAAACATGTTTTTCAGCAGAAATAAACTTGTTTCTGCAAGTTTGGTCAACCCCATGTAAGTTATGGGTCAGTAACAGCTCACTTTTCAAAACGTGTTTTTCAGCCCGAAATAAACGCGTTTTTTCAGACAGCTGTATCCCTATGTAACTGCAAGGCTCAGAAGAGCCCACACACTCAGGTCTTAACCCCAGTGTGCTGAAAGTGTCAAAACATGTTTTTCAGCAGAAATAAACATGTTTCTGCAAGTTTGGTCAACCCCATGTAAGTTATGGGTCAGTAACAGCTCACTTTTCAAAACGTGTTTTTCAGCCCGAAATAAACGCGTTTATTCAGACAGCTGTATCCCTATGTAACTGCAAGGCTCAGAAGAGCCCACACACTCAGGTCTTAACCCCAGTGTGCTGAAAGTGTCAAAACATGTTTTTCAGCAGAAATAAACATGTTTCTGCAAGTTTGGTCAACCCCATGTAAGTTATGGGTCGGTAACAGCTCACTTTTCAAAACGTGTTTTTCAGCCCGAAATAAACGCGTTTTTTCATGACAGTTGTATCCCTATGTAACTGCAAGGCTCAGAAGAGCCCACACACTCAGGTCTTAACCCCAGTGTCCTGAAAGTGTCAAAACATGTTTTTCAGCAGAAATAAACATGTTTCTGCAAGTTTGGTCAACCCCATGTAACTTATGGGTCAGTAACAGTTCACTTTTCAAAACGTGTTTTTCAGCCCGAAATAAACGCGTTTTTTCAGACAGCTGTATCCCTATGTAACTGCAAGGCTCAGAAGAGCCCACACACTCAGGTCTTAACCCCAGTGTGCTGAAAGTGTCAAAACATGTTTTTCAGCAGAAATAAACATGTTTCTGCAAGTTTGGTCAACCCCATGTAAGTTATGGGTCAGTAACAGCTCACTTTTCAAAACGTGTTTTTCAGCCCGAAATAAACGCGTTTATTCAGACAGCTGTATCCCTATGTAACTGCAAGGCTCAGAAGAGCCCACACACTCAGGTCTTAACCCCAGTGTGCTGAAAGTGTCAAAACATGTTTTTCAGCAGAAATAAACATGTTTCTGCAAGTTTGGTCAACCCCATGTAAGTTATGGGTCGGTAACAGCTCACTTTTCAAAACGTGTTTTTCAGCCCGAAATAAACGCGTTTTTTCATGACAGTTGTATCCCTATGTAACTGCAAGGCTCAGAAGAGCCCACACACTCAGGTCTTAACCCCAGTGCGCTGAAAGTGTCAAAACATGTTTTTCAGCAGAAATAAACATGTTTCTGCAAGTTTGGTCAACCCCATGTAACTTATGGGTCAGTAACAGCTCACTTTTCAAAACGTGTTTTTCAGCCCGAAATAAACGCGTTTTTTCAGACAGCTGTATCCCTATGTAACTGCAAGGCTCAGAAGAGCCCACACTCTCAGGTCTTAACCCCAGTGTGCTGAAAGTGTCAAAACATGTTTTTCAGCAGAAATAAACATGTTTCTGCAAGTTTGGTCAACCCCATGTAAGTTATGGGTCAGTAACAGCTCACTTTTCAAAACGTGTTTTTCAGCCCGAAATAAACGCGTTTTTTCAGACAGCTGTATCCCTATGTAACTGCAAGGCTCAGAAGAGCCCACACACTCAGGTCTTAACCCCAGTGTGCTGAAAGTGTCAAAACATGTTTTTCAGCAGAAATAAACTTGTTTCTGCAAGTTTGGTCAACCCCATGTAAGTTATGGGTCAGTAACAGCTCACTTTTCAAAACGTGTTTTTCAGCCCGAAATAAACGCGTTTTTTCAGACAGCTGTATCCCTATGTAACTGCAAGGCTCAGAAGAGCCCACACACTCAGGTCTTAACCCCAGTGTGCTGAAAGTGTCAAAACATGTTTTTCAGCAGAAATAAACATGTTTCTGCAAGTTTGGTCAACCCCATGTAAGTTATGGGTCAGTAACAGCTCACTTTTCAAAACGTGTTTTTCAGCCCGAAATAAACGCGTTTTTTCAGACAGCTGTATCCCTATGTAACTGCAAGGCTCAGAAGAGCCCACACACTCAGGTCTTAACCCGAGTGTGCTGAAAGTGTCAAAACATGTTTTTCAGCAGAAATAAACATGTTTCTGCAAGTTTGGTCAACCCCATGTAACTTATGGGTCAGTAACAGCTCACTTTTCAAAACGTGTTTTTCAGCCCGAAATAAACGCGTTTTTTCAGATAGCTGTTACCCTATGTAACTGCAAGGCTCAGAAGAGCCCACACACTCAGGTCTTAACCCCAGTGCGCTGAAAGTGTCAAAACATGTTTTTCAGCAGAAATAAACATGTTTCTGCAAGTTTGGTCAACCCCATGTAACTTATGGGTCAGTAACAGCTCACTTTTCAAAACGTGTTTTTCAGCCAGAAATAAACGCGTTTTTTCAGACAGCTGTATCCCTATGTATCTGCAAGGCTCAGAAGAGCCCACACACTCAGGTCTTAACCCCAGTGTGCTGAAAGTGTCAAAACATGTTTTTCAGCAGAAATAAACATGTTTCTGCAAGTTTGGTCAACCCCATGTAAGTTATGGGTCAGTAACAGCTCACTTTTCAAAACGTGTTTTTCAGCCCGAAATAAACGCGTTTTTTCAGACAGCTGTATCCCTATGTAACTGCAAGGCTCAGAAGAGCCCACACACTCAGGTCTTAACCCCAGTGTGCTGAAAGTGTCAAAACATGTTTTTCAGCAGAAATAAACATGTTTCTGCAAGTTTGGTCAACCCCTTGTAACTTATGGGTCAGTAACAGCTCACTTTTCAAAACGTGTTTTTCAGCCCGAAATAAACGCGTTTTTCAGACTTTAGGATTCCAATGTAACTGCAAGGCTCAGAAGAGCCCACACACTCAGCTCTTTACCCCAGTATGCAGAAAGTGTCTAAACATGTTTTTCAGCAGAAATAAACATGTTTCTGCAAGTTTGGTCACCCCCATGCAACTTATGGGGCAGTAAAAGCACACTTTTCAAAACGTGTTTTTCAGCCCGAAATAAACGCGTTTTTTCAGACAACTGAATTCCCATGTAACTGCAAGGCTCAGAAGAGCCCACACACTCAGCTCTTAACCCCAGTATGCAGAAATTGCCAAAACGTGTTTTTTCAGCAGAAATAAACATGTTTCTGCAAGTTTGGTCACCCCCATGCAAGTTATGGGGCAGTGACAGCACACTTTTCAGAACGTGTTTTTCAGCCCGAAATAAACGCATTTTTTCAGACAGCTGTATACCTATGTATCTGCAAGGCTCAGAAGAGCCCAAACACTCAGCTCTTAACCCAAGTGTGCTGAAAGTGTCAAAACATGTTTTTCAGCAGAAATAAACATGTTTCTGCAATTTTGGTCACCCCCATGCAACTCATGGGGCAGTAACAGAACACTTTTCAAAACGTGTTTTTCATCCCGAAATAAACGCGTTTTTTCAGACAGCTGTATCCCTATGTAACTGCAAGGCTCAGAAGAGCCCACACACTCAGTTCTTTACCCCAGTGTGCAGAAAGTGTCAAAACATGTTTTTCAGCAGAAATAAACATGTTTCTGCAAGTTTGGTCACCCCCATGCAACTTATGGGGCAGTAACAGCACACTTTTCAAAACGTGTTTTTCAGCCCGAAATAAACGCGTTTTTTCAGACAGCTGTATCCCTATGTAACTGCAAGGCTCAGAAAAGCCCACACACTCAGCTCTTTACCCCAGTGTGCAGAAAGTGCCAAAACGTTTTTTTGCAGCAGAAATAAACATGTTTCTGCAAGTTTGGTCAACCCCATGTAAGTTATGGGGCAGTAACAGCACAATTTTCAAAACGTGTTTTTCAGCCCGAAATAAACGCGTTTTTTCAGGCTTCAGAATCCCAATGTAACTGCAAGTCTCAGAAGAGCCCAAACACTGAGCTCTTAACCCAAGTGTGCTGAAAGTTCCAAAACATGTTTTTCAGCAGAAATAAACATGTTTCTGCAAGTTTGGTCACCCCCATGAAACTTATGGGGCCGTAACAGAACACCTTTCAAAACGTGTTTTTCAGCCCGAAATAAACGCGTTTTTTCAGACAACTGAATTCCCATGTAACTGAAAGGCTCAGAAGAGCCCACACACTCAGATCTTAACCCCAGTGTGCAGAAAGTGTCTAAACATGTTTTTCAGCAGAAATAAACATGTTTCTGCAAGTTTGGTCACCCCCATGAAACTTATGGGGCAGTAACAGCACACTTTTCAAAACGTGTTTTTCAGCCCGAAATAAACGCGTTTTTTCAGACAACTGAATTCCCATGTAACTGCAAGGCTCAGAAGAGCCCACACACTCAGATCTTAACCCCAGTGTGCAGAAAGTGTCTAAACATGTTTTTCACCAGAAATAAACATGTTTCTGCAAGTTTGGTCACCCCCATGAAACTTATGGGGCAGTAACAGCACACTTTTCAAAACGTGTTTTTCAGCCCGAAATAAACGCGTTTTTTCAGACAGCTGTATCCCTAAGTATCTGCAAGGCTCAGAAGAGCCCACACACTCAGCTCTTAACCCCAGTATGCAGAAAGTGCCAAAACGTGTTTTTTCAGCAGAAATAAACATGTTTCTGCAAGTTTGGTCACCCCCATGCAACTTATGGGGCAGTAACAGCACACTTTTCAGAACGTGTTTTTCATCCCGAAATAAACGCATTTTTTCAGACAGCTGTATCCCTATGTATCTGCAAGGCTCAGAAGAGCCCACACACTCAGCTCTTAACCCCAGTATGCAGATAGTGCCAAAACGTGTTTTTTCAGCAGAAATAAACATGTTTCTGCAAGTTTGGTCACCCCCATGCAACTTATGGGGCAGTAACAGCACACTTTTCAAAACGTGTTTTTCAGCCCGAAATAAACGCGTTTTTTCAGTCAACTGAATTCCCATGTAACTGCAAGGCTCAGAAGAGCCCACACACTCAGCTCTTAACCCCAGTGTGCAGAAAGTGCCAAAACGTGTTTTTCAGCAGAAATAAACATGTTTCTGCAAGTTTGGTCACCCCCATGAAACTTATGGGGCAGTAACAGCACACTTTTCAAAACGTGTTTTTCAGCCCGAAATAAACGCGTTTTTTCAGACAACTGAATTCCCATGTAACTGCAAGGCTCAGAAGAGCCCACACACTCAGATCTTAACCCCAGTATGCAGAAAATGCCAAAACGTGTTTTTTCAGCAGAAATAAACATGTTTCTGCAAGATTGGTCACCCCCATGCAACTTATGGGGCAGTAACAGCACACTTTTCAGAACGTGTTTTTCAGCCAGAAATAAACGCATTTTTTCAGACAGCTGTATCCCTATGTATCTGCAAGGCTCAGAAGAGCCCACACACTCAGCTCTTAACCCCAGTATGCAGAAAGTGCCAAAACGTGTTTTTCAGCAGAAATAAATATGTTTCTGCAAGTTTGGTCAACCCCATGTAAGTTATGGGGCAGTAACAGCACACTTTTCAAAACGTGTTTTTCAGCCCGAAATAAACGCGTTTTTTCAGTCAACTGAATTCCCATGTAACTGCAAGGCTCAGAAGAGCCCACACACTCAGCTCTTAACCCCAGTATGCAGAAAGTGCCAAAACGTGTTTTTTCAGCAGAAATAAACATGTTTCTGCAAGTTTGGTCACCCCCATGCAACTTATGGGGCAGTAACAGCACACTTTTCAAAACGTGTTTTTCAGCCCGAAATAAACGCGTTTTTTCAGTCAACTGAATTCCCATGTAACTGCAAGGCTCACAAGAGCCCACACACTCAGCTCTTAACCCCAGTGTGCAGAAAGTGCCAAAACGTGTTTTTCAGCAGAAATTAACATGTTTCTGCAAGTTTGGTCAACCCCATGTAAGTTATGGGGCAATAACAGCACACTTTTCAAAACGTGCTTTTCAGCCCGAAATAAACGCGATTTTTCAGACAACTGAATTCCCATGTAACTGCAAGGCTCAGAAGAGCCCACACACTCAGATCTTAACCCCAGTGTGCAGAAAGTGTCTAAACATGTTTTTCAGCAGAAATAAACATGTTTCTGCAAGTTTGGTCACCCCCATGAAACTTATGGGGCAGTAACAGCACACTTTTCAAAACGTGTTTTTCAGCCCGAAATAAATGCGTTTTTTCAGACTACAGGATCCCAATGTAACTGCAAGGCTCAGAAGAGCCCACACACTCAGCTCTTAACCCCAGTGTGCAGAAAGTGTCTAAACATGTTTTTCAGCAGAAATAAGCATGTTTCTGCAAGTTTGGTCACCCCAATGTAAGTTATGGGGCAGTAACAGCACACTTTTCAAAACGTGTTTTTCAGCCCGAAATAAACACGTTATTTCAGACAACTGAAATCCCATGTAACTGCAAGGCTCAGAAGAGCCCACACACTCAGATCTTAACCCCAGTGTGCAGAAAGTTTCTAAACATGTTTTTCAGCAGAAATAAACATGTTTCTGCAAGTTTGGTCACCCCCATGCAACTTATGGGGCAGTAACAGCACACTTTTCAAAACGTGTTTTTCAGCCCGAAATAAACGCGTTTTTTCAGACAGCTGTATCCCTAAGTATCTGCAAGGCTCAGAAGAGCCCACACACTCAGCTCTTAACCCCAGTATGCAGAAAGTGCCAAAACGTGTTTTTTCAGCAGAAATAAACATGTTTCTGCAAGTTTGGTCACGCCCATGCAACTTGTGGGGCAGTAACAGCACACTTTTCAGAACGTGTTTTTCAGCCCGAAATAAACGCATTTTTTCAGACAGCTGTATCCCTATGTATCTGCAAGGCTCAGAAGAGCCTATACACTCAGCTCTTAACCCCAGTATGCAGAAAGTGCCAAAACGTGTTTTTCAGCAGAAATAAACATGTTTCTGCAAGTTTGGTCAACCCCATGTAAGTTATGGGGCAGTAAAAGCACAATTTTCAAAACGTGTTTTTCAGCTTGAAATAAACGCGTTTTTTCAGGCTTCAGAATCCCAATATAACTGCAAGTCTCAGAAGAGCCCAAACACTCAGCTCTTAACCCAAGTGTGCTGAAAGTGTCAAAACATGTTTTTCAGCAGAAATAAACATGTTTCTGCAATTTTGGTCACCCCCATGCAACTCATGGGGCAGTAACAGAACACTTTTCAAAACGTGTTTTTCATCCCGAAATAAACACGTTTTTTCAGACAGCTGTATCCCTATGTAACTGCAAGGCTCAGAAGAGCCCACACACTCAGTTCTTTACCCCAGTGTGCAGAAAGTGTCAAAACATGTTTTTCAGCAGAAATAAACATGTTTCTGCAAGTTTGGTCACCCCCATGCAACTTATGGGGCAGTAACAGCACACTTTTCAAAACGTGTTTTTCAGCCCGAAATAAACGCGTTTTTTCAGACAGCTGTATCCCTATGTAACTGCAAGGCTCAGAAAAGCCCACACACTCAGCTCTTTACCCCAGTGTGCAGAAAGTGCCAAAACGTGTTTTTCAGCAGAAATAAACATGTTTCTGCAAGTTTGGTCAACCCCATGTAAGTTATGGGGAAGTAACAGCACAATTTTCAAAACGTGTTTTTCAGCCCGAAATAAACGCGTTTTTTCAGGCTTCAGAATCCCAATGTAACTGCAAGTCTCAGAAGAGCCCAAACACTGAGCTCTTAACCCAAGTGTGCTGAAAGTGCCAAAACATGTTTTTCAGCAGAAATAAACGTTTCTGCAAGTTTGGTCACCCCCATGAAACTTATGGGGCCGTAACAGAACACCTTTCAAAACGTGTTTTTCAGCCCGAAATAAACGCGTTTTTTCAGACAACTGAATTCCCATGTAACTGCAAGGCTCAGAAGAGCCCACACACTCAGATCTTAACCCCAGTGTGCAGAAAGTGTCTAAACATGTTTTTCAGCAGAAATAAACATGTTTCTGCAAGTTTGGTCACCCCCATGAAACTTATGGGGCAGTAACAGCACACTTTTCAAAACGTGTTTTTCAGCCCGAAATAAACGCGTTTTTCAGACAGCTGTATCCCTAAGTATCTGCAAGGCTCAGAAGAGCCCATACACTTAGCTCTTAACCCCAGTATGCAGAAAGTGCCAAAACGTGTTTTTTCAGCAGAAATAAACATGTTTCTGCAAGTTTGGTCACCCCCATGCAACTTTTGGGGCAGTAACAGCACACTTTTCAGAACGTGTTTTTCAGCCCGAAATAAACGCATTTTTTCAGACAGCTGTAACCCTATGTATCTGCAAGGCTCAGAAGAGCCCATACACTCAGCTCTTAACCCCAGTATGCAGAAAGTGCCCAAACGTGTTTTTCAGCAGAAATAAACATGTTTCTGCAAGTTTGGTCACCCCCATGCAACTTATGGGGCAGTAACAGCACACTTTTCAAAACGTGTTTTTCAGCCCGAAATAAACGCGTTTTTTCAGTCAACTGAATTCCCATGTAACTGCAAGGCTCAGAAGAGCCCACACACTCAGCTCTTAACCCCAGTGTGCAGAAAGTGCCAAAACGTGTTTTTCAGCAGAAATAAACATGTTTCTGCAAGTTTGGTCACCCCCATGAAACTTATGGGGCAGTAACAGCACACTTTTCAAAACGTGTTTTTCAGCCCGAAATAAACGCGTTTTTTCAGACAACTGAATTCCCATGTAACTGCAAGGCTCAGAAGAGCCCACACACTCAGATCTTAACCCCAGTATGCAGAAAATGCCAAAACGTGTTTTTTCAGCAGAAATAAACATGTTTCTGCAAGTTTGGTCACCCCCATGCAACTTATGGGGCAGTAACAGCACACTTTTCAGAACGTGTTTTTCAGCCAGAAATAAACGCATTTTTTCAGACAGCTGTATCCCTATGTATCTGCAAGGCTCAGAAGAGCCCACACACTCAGCTCTTAACCCAGTATGCAGAAAGTGCCAAAACGTGTTTTTTCAGCAGAAATAAACATGTTTCTGCAAGTTTGGTCACGCCCATGCAACTTGTGGGGCAGTAACAGCACACTTTTCAGAACGTGTTTTTCAGCCCGAAATAAACGCATTTTTTCAGACAGCTGTATCCCTATGTATCTGCAAGGCTCAGAAGAGCCTATACACTCAGCTCTTAACCCCAGTATGCAGAAAGTGCCAAAACGTGTTTTTCAGCAGAAATAAATATGTTTCTGCAAGTTTGGTCAACCCCATGTAAGTTATGGGGCAGTAACAGCACACTTTTCAAAACGTGTTTTTCAGCCCGAAATAAACGCGTTTTTTCAGTCAACTGAATTCCCATGTAACTGCAAGGCTCAGAAGAGCCCACACACTCAGCTCTTAACCCCAGTATGCAGAAAGTGCCAAAACGTGTTTTTTCAGCAGAAATAAACATGTTTCTGCAATTTTGGTCACCCCCATGCAACTCATGGGGCAGTAACAGAACACTTTTCAAAACGTGTTTTTCATCCCGAAATAAACGCGTTTTTTCAGACAGCTGTATCCCTATGTAACTGCAAGGCTCAGAAGAGCCCACACACTCAGTTCTTTACCCCAGTGTGCAGAAAGTGTCAAAACATGTTTTTCAGCAGAAATAAACATGTTTCTGCAAGTTTGGTCACCCCCATGCAACTTATGGGGCAGTAACAGCACACTTTTCAAAACGTGTTTTTCAGCCCGAAATAAACGCGTTTTTTCAGACAGCTGTATCCCTATGTAACTGCAAGGCTCAGAAAAGCCCACACACTCAGCTCTTTACCCCAGTGTGCAGAAAGTGCCAAAACGTTTTTTTGCAGCAGAAATAAACATGTTTCTGCAAGTTTGGTCAACCCCATGTAAGTTATGGGGCAGTAACAGCACAATTTTCAAAACGTGTTTTTCAGCCCGAAATAAACGCGTTTTTTCAGGCTTCAGAATCCCAATGTAACTGCAAGTCTCAGAAGAGCCCAAACACTGAGCTCTTAACCCAAGTGTGCTGAAAGTTCCAAAACATGTTTTTCAGCAGAAATAAACATGTTTCTGCAAGTTTGGTCACCCCCATGAAACTTATGGGGCCGTAACAGAACACCTTTCAAAACGTGTTTTTCAGCCCGAAATAAACGCGTTTTTTCAGACAACTGAATTCCCATGTAACTGAAAGGCTCAGAAGAGCCCACACACTCAGATCTTAACCCCAGTGTGCAGAAAGTGTCTAAACATGTTTTTCAGCAGAAATAAACATGTTTCTGCAAGTTTGGTCACCCCCATGAAACTTATGGGGCAGTAACAGCACACTTTTCAAAACGTGTTTTTCAGCCCGAAATAAACGCGTTTTTTCAGACAACTGAATTCCCATGTAACTGCAAGGCTCAGAAGAGCCCACACACTCAGATCTTAACCCCAGTGTGCAGAAAGTGTCTAAACATGTTTTTCACCAGAAATAAACATGTTTCTGCAAGTTTGGTCACCCCCATGAAACTTATGGGGCAGTAACAGCACACTTTTCAAAACGTGTTTTTCAGCCCGAAATAAACGCGTTTTTTCAGACAGCTGTATCCCTAAGTATCTGCAAGGCTCAGAAGAGCCCACACACTCAGCTCTTAACCCCAGTATGCAGAAAGTGCCAAAACGTGTTTTTTCAGCAGAAATAAACATGTTTCTGCAAGTTTGGTCACCCCCATGCAACTTATGGGGCAGTAACAGCACACTTTTCAGAACGTGTTTTTCATCCCGAAATAAACGCATTTTTTCAGACAGCTGTATCCCTATGTATCTGCAAGGCTCAGAAGAGCCCACACACTCAGCTCTTAACCCCAGTATGCAGATAGTGCCAAAACGTGTTTTTTCAGCAGAAATAAACATGTTTCTGCAAGTTTGGTCACCCCCATGCAACTTATGGGGCAGTAACAGCACACTTTTCAAAACGTGTTTTTCAGCCCGAAATAAACGCGTTTTTTCAGTCAACTGAATTCCCATGTAACTGCAAGGCTCAGAAGAGCCCACACACTCAGCTCTTAACCCCAGTGTGCAGAAAGTGCCAAAACGTGTTTTTCAGCAGAAATAAACATGTTTCTGCAAGTTTGGTCACCCCCATGAAACTTATGGGGCAGTAACAGCACACTTTTCAAAACGTGTTTTTCAGCCCGAAATAAACGCGTTTTTTCAGACAACTGAATTCCCATGTAACTGCAAGGCTCAGAAGAGCCCACACACTCAGATCTTAACCCCAGTATGCAGAAAATGCCAAAACGTGTTTTTTCAGCAGAAATAAACATGTTTCTGCAAGATTGGTCACCCCCATGCAACTTATGGGGCAGTAACAGCACACTTTTCAGAACGTGTTTTTCAGCCAGAAATAAACGCATTTTTTCAGACAGCTGTATCCCTATGTATCTGCAAGGCTCAGAAGAGCCCACACACTCAGCTCTTAACCCCAGTATGCAGAAAGTGCCAAAACGTGTTTTTCAGCAGAAATAAATATGTTTCTGCAAGTTTGGTCAACCCCATGTAAGTTATGGGGCAGTAACAGCACACTTTTCAAAACGTGTTTTTCAGCCCGAAATAAACGCGTTTTTTCAGTCAACTGAATTCCCATGTAACTGCAAGGCTCAGAAGAGCCCACACACTCAGCTCTTAACCCCAGTATGCAGAAAGTGCCAAAACGTGTTTTTTCAGCAGAAATAAACATGTTTCTGCAAGTTTGGTCACCCCCATGCAACTTATGGGGCAGTAACAGCACACTTTTCAAAACGTGTTTTTCAGCCCGAAATAAACGCGTTTTTTCAGTCAACTGAATTCCCATGTAACTGCAAGGCTCACAAGAGCCCACACACTCAGCTCTTAACCCCAGTGTGCAGAAAGTGCCAAAACGTGTTTTTCAGCAGAAATTAACATGTTTCTGCAAGTTTGGTCAACCCCATGTAAGTTATGGGGCAATAACAGCACACTTTTCAAAACGTGCTTTTCAGCCCGAAATAAACGCGTTTTTTCAGACAACTGAATTCCCATGTAACTGCAAGGCTCAGAAGAGCCCACACACTCAGATCTTAACCCCAGTGTGCAGAAAGTGTCTAAACATGTTTTTCAGCAGAAATAAACATGTTTCTGCAAGTTTGGTCACCCCCATGAAACTTATGGGGCAGTAACAGCACACTTTTCAAAACGTGTTTTTCAGCCCGAAATAAATGCGTTTTTTCAGACTACAGGATCCCAATGTAACTGCAAGGCTCAGAAGAGCCCACACACTCAGCTCTTAACCCCAGTGTGCAGAAAGTGTCTAAACATGTTTTTCAGCAGAAATAAGCATGTTTCTGCAAGTTTGGTCACCCCCATGTAAGTTATGGGGCAGTAACAGCACACTTTTCAAAACGTGTTTTTCAGCCCGAAATAAACACGTTATTTCAGACAACTGAAATCCCATGTAACTGCAAGGCTCAGAAGAGCCCACACACTCAGATCTTAACCCCAGTGTGCAGAAAGTTTCTAAACATGTTTTTCAGCAGAAATAAACATGTTTCTGCAAGTTTGGTCACCCCCATGCAACTTATGGGGCAGTAACAGCACACTTTTCAAAACGTGTTTTTCAGCCCGAAATAAACGCGTTTTTTCAGACAGCTGTATCCCTAAGTATCTGCAAGGCTCAGAAGAGCCCACACACTCAGCTCTTAACCCCAGTATGCAGAAAGTGCCAAAACGTGTTTTTTCAGCAGAAATAAACATGTTTCTGCAAGTTTGGTCACGCCCATGCAACTTGTGGGGCAGTAACAGCACACTTTTCAGAACGTGTTTTTCAGCCCGAAATAAACGCATTTTTTCAGACAGCTGTATCCCTATGTATCTGCAAGGCTCAGAAGAGCCTATACACTCAGCTCTTAACCCCAGTATGCAGAAAGTGCCAAAACGTGTTTTTCAGCAGAAATAAACATGTTTCTGCAAGTTTGGTCAACCCCATGTAAGTTATG
>NW_027168398.1:0-30473 GCF_040954835.1 Lepisosteus oculatus | reverse complement strand
AACTGAATCTCCTTGTAACAGCAAGGGGGGGGGGGGGCTCAGAAGAGCCCACACACTCAGCTCTTAACCCCAGTGTGCAGAAAGGGTCAAAACGTGTTTTTCAGCAGAAATAAACATGTTTCTGCAAGTTTGGTCAACCCCATGTAAGTTATGGGGCAGTAACATCACACTTTTCAAAACGTGTTTTTCAGCCCGAAATAAACGCGTTTTTTCAGACTGGTAACTGAATCTCCTTGTAACAGCAAGGCTCAGAAGAGCCCACACACTCAGCTCTTAACCCCAGTGTGCAGAAAGGGTCAAAACGTGTTTTTCAGCAGAATTAAACATGTTCTGCAAGTTTGGTCCACCCCATGTAAGTTATTGGGCAGTAACATCACACTTTTCAAAACGTGTTTTTCAGCCCGAAATAAACGCGTTTTTTCAGACAACTGAATCTCCTTGTAACAGCAAGGCTCAGAAGAGCCCACACACTCAGCTCTTAACCCCAGTTTGCAGAAAGGGTCAAAACGTGTTTTTCAGCAGAATTAAACATGTTTCTGCAAGTTTGGTCAACCCCATGTAAGTTATGGGGCAGTAACATCACACTTTTCAAAACGTGTTTTTCAGCCCGAAAATAAACGCGTTTTTTCAGACAACTGAATCTCCTTGTAACAGCAAAGCTCAGAAGAGCCCACACACTCAGCTCTTAACCCCAGTGTGCAGAAAGGGTCAGAACGTATTTTTCAGCAGAAATAAACATGTTTCTGCAAGTTTGGTCAACCCCATGTAAGTTATGGGGCAGTAACATCACACTTTTCAAAACGTGTTTTTCAGCCCGAAATAAACGTGTTTTTTCAGACAACTGAATCTCCTTGTAACAGCAAGGCTCAGAAGAGCCCACACACTCAGCTCTTAACCCCAGTGTGCAGAAAGGGTCAAAACGTGTTTTTCAGCAGAAATAAACATGTTTCTGCAAGTTTGGTCAACCCCATGTAAGTTATGGGGCAGTAACATCACACTTTTCAAAACGTGTTTTTCAGCCCGAAATAAACGCGTTTTTTCAGACAACTAAATCTCCTTGTAACAGCAAGGCTCAGAAGAGCCCACACACTCAGCTCTTAACCGCAGTGTGCAGAAAGGGTGAAAACGTGTTTTTCAGCAGAAATAAACATGTTTCTGCAAGTTTGGTCAACCCCATGTAAGTTATGGGGCAGTAACATCACACTTTTCAAAACGTGTTTTTCAGCCCGAAATAAACGCGTTTTTTCAGACAGCTGAATCTACTAGTAACAGCAAGGCTCAGAAGAGCCCACACACTCAGCTCTTAACCGCAGTGTGCAGAAAGGGTGAAAACGTGTTTTTCAGCAGAAATAAACATGTTTCTGCAAGTTTGGTCAACCCCATGTAAGTTATGGGGCAGTAACATCACACTTTTCAAAACGTGTTTTTCAGCCCGAAATAAACGCGTTTTTTCAGACAGCTGAATCTACTAGTAACAGCAAGGCTCAGGAAGAGCCCACACACTCAGCTCTTAACCGCAGTGTGCAGAAAGGGGGAAAACGTGATTTTCAGCAGAAATAAACATGTTTCTGCAAGTTTGGTCAACCCCATGTAAGTTATGGGGCAGTAACATCACACTTTTCAAAACGTGTTTTTCAGCCCGAAATAAACGCGTTTTTTCAGACAACTGAATCTCCTTGTAAAAGCAAGGTTCAGAAGAGCCCACACACTCAGCTCTTAACCCCAGTGTGCAGAAAGGGTCAAAACGTGTTTTTCAGCAGAAATAAACATGTTTCTGCAAGTTTGGTCAACCCCATGTAAGTTATGGGGCAGTAACATCACACTTTTCAAAACGTGTTTTTCAGCCCGAAATAAACGCGTTTTTTCAGACAACTGAATCTCCTTGTAACAGCAAGGCTCAGAAGAGCCCACACACTCAGCTCTTAACCCCAGTGTGCAGAAAGGGTCAAAACTTGTTTTCAGCAGAAATAAACATGTTTCTGCAAGTTTGGTCAACCCCATGTAAGTTATGGGGCAGTAACATCACACTTTTCAAAACGTGTTTTTCAGCCCGAAATAAACGCGTTTTTTCAGACAACTGAATTTCCTTGTAACAGCAAGGCTCAGAAGAGCCCACACACTCAGCTCTTAACCCCAGTGTACAGAAAGTGTCAAAACGTGTTTTTCAGCAGAAATAAACATGTTTCTGCAAGTTTGGTCAACCCCATGTAAGTTATGGGGCAGTAACATCACACTTTTCAAAACGTGTTTTTCAGCCCGAAATAAACGCGTTTTTTCAGACAACTGAATCTCCTTGTAACAGCAAAGCTCAGAAGAGCCCACACACTCAGCTCTTAACCCCAGTGTGCAGAAAGGGTCAGAACGTATTTTTCAGCAGAAATAAACATGTTTCTGCAAGTTTGGTCAACCCCATGTAAGTTATGGGGCAGTAACATCACACTTTTCAAAACGTGTTTTTCAGCCCGAAATAAACGTGTTTTTTCAGACAACTGAATCTCCTTGTAACAGCAAGGCTCAGAAGAGCCCACACACTCAGCTCTTAACCCCAGTGTGCAGAAAGGGTCAAAACGTGTTTTTCAGCAGAAATAAACATGTTTCTGCAAGTTTGGTCAACCCCATGTAAGTTATGGGGCAGTAACATCACACTTTTCAAAACGTGTTTTTCAGCCCGAAATAAACGCGTTTTTTCAGACAACTGAATCTCCTTGTAACAGCAAGGCTCAGAAGAGCCCACACACTCAGCTCTTAACCCCAGTGTGCAGAAAGGGTCAAAACGTGTTTTTCAGCAGAATTAAACATGTTTCTGCAAGTTTGGTCCACCCCATGTAAGTTATTGGGCAGTAACATCACACTTTTCAAAACGTGTTTTTCAGCCCGAAAAAAACGCGTTTTTTCAGACAACTGAATCTCCTTGTAACAGCAAGGCTCAGAAGAGCCCACACACTCAGCTCTTAACCCCAGTTTGCAGAAAGGGTCAAAACGTGTTTTTTCAGCAGAAATAAACATGTTTCTGCAAGTTTGGTCAACCCCATGTAAGTTATGGGGCAGTAACATCACACTTTTCAAAACGTGTTTTTCAGCCCGAAATAAACGCGTTTTTCAGACAACTGAATCTCCTTGTAACAGCAAAGCTCAGAAGAGCCCACACACTCAGCTCTTAACCCCAGTGTGCAGAAAGGGTCAGAACGTATTTTTCAGCAGAAATAAACATGTTTCTGCAAGTTTGGTCAACCCCATGTAAGTTATGGGGCAGTAACATCACACTTTTCAAAACGTGTTTTTCAGCCCGAAATAAACGTGTTTTTTCAGACAACTGAATCTCCTTGTAACAGCAAGGCTCAGAAGTGCCCACACACTCAGCTCTTAACCCCAGTGTGCAGAAAGGGTCAAAACGTGTTTTTCAGCAGAAATAAACATGTTTCTGCAAGTTTGGTCAACCCCATGTAAGTTATGGGGCAGTAACATCACACTTTTCAAAACGTGTTTTTCAGCCCGAAATAAACGCGTTTTTTCAGACAACTAAATCTCCTTGTAACAGCAAGGCTCAGAAGAGCCCACACACTCAGCTCTTAACCGCAGTGTGCAGAAAGGGTGAAAACGTGTTTTTCAGCAGAAATAAACATGTTTCTGCAAGTTTGGTCAACCCCATGTAAGTTATGGGGCAGTAACATCACACTTTTCAAAACGTGTTTTTCAGCCCGAAATAAACGCGTTTTTTCAGACAGCTGAATCTACTAGTAACAGCAAGGCTCAGAAGAGCCCACACACTCAGCTCTTAACCGCAGTGTGCAGAAAGGGTGAAAACGTGTTTTTCAGCAGAAATAAACATGTTTCTGCAAGTTTGGTCAACCCCATGTAAGTTATGGGGCAGTAACATCACACTTTTCAAAACGTGTTTTTCAGCCCGAAATAAACGCGTTTTTTCAGACAGCTGAATCTACTAGTAACAGCAAGGCTCAGAAGAGCCCACACACTCAGCTCTTAACCGCAGTGTGCAGAAAGGGGGAAAACGTGATTTTCAGCAGAAATAAACATGTTTCTGCAAGTTTGGTCAACCCCATGTAAGTTATGGGGCAGTAACATCACACTTTTCAAAACGTGTTTTTCAGCCCGAAATAAACGCGTTTTTTCAGACAACTGAATCTCCTTGTAAAAGCAAGGTTCAGAAGAGCCCACACACTCAGCTCTTAACCCCAGTGTGCAGAAAGGGTCAAAACGTGTTTTTCAGTAGAAATAAACATGTTTCTGCAAGTTTGGTCAACCCCATGTAAGTTATGGGGCAGTAACATCACACTTTTCAAAACGTGTTTTTCAGCCCGAAATAAACGCGTTTTTTCAGACAACTGAATCTCCTTGTAACAGCAAGGCTCAGAAGAGCCCACACACTCAGCTCTTAACCCCAGTGTGCAGAAAGGGTCAAAACTTGTTTTTCAGCAGAAATAAACATGTTTCTGCAAGTTTGGTCAACCCCATGTAAGTTATTGGGCAGTAACATCACACTTTTCAAAACGTGTTTTTCAGCCCGAAATAAACGCGTTTTTTCAGACAACTGAATCTCCTTGTAACAGCAAGGCTCAGAAGAGCCCACACACTCAGCTCTTAACCCCAGTTTGCAGAAAGGGTCAAAACGTGTTTTTCAGCAGAAATAAACATGTTTCTGCAAGTTTGGTCAACCCCATGTAAGTTATGGGGCAGTAACATCACACTTTTCAAAACGTGTTTTTCAGCCCGAAATAAACGCGTTTTTTCAGACAACTGAATTTCCTTGTAACAGCAAGGCTCAGAAGAGCCCACACACTCAGCTCTTAACCCCAGTGTGCAGAAAGGGTCAAAACGTGTTTTTCAGCAGAAATAAACATGTTTCTGCAAGTTTGGTCAACCCCATGTAAGTTATGGGGCAGTAACATCACACTTTTCAAAACGTGTTTTTCATCCCGAAATAAACGCGTTTTTTCAGACAGCTGAATCTACTAGTAACAGCAAGGCTCAGAAGAGCCCACACACTCAGCTCTTAACCGCAGTGTGCAGAAAGGGTGAAAACGTGTTTTTCAGCAGAAATAAACATGTTTCTGCAAGTTTGGTCAACCCCATGTAAGTTATGGGGCAGTAACATCACACTTTTCAAAACGTGTTTTTCAGCCCGAAATAAACGCGTTTTTTCAGACAGCTGAATCTACTAGTAACAGCAAGGCTCAGAAGAGCCCACACACTCAGCTCTTAACCGCAGTGTGCAGAAAGGGTGAAAACGTGTTTTTCAGCAGAAATAAACATGTTTCTGCAAGTTTGGTCAACCCCATGTAAGTTATGGGGCAGTAACATCACACTTTTCAAAACGTGTTTTTCAGCCCGAAATAAACGCGTTTTTTCAGACAACTAAATCTCCTTGTAACAGCAAGGCTCAGAAGAGCCCACACACTCAGCTCTTAACCCCAGTGTACAGAAAGTGTCAAAACGTGTTTTTCAGCAGAAATAAACATGTTTCTGCAAGTTTGGTCAACCCCATGTAAGTTATGGGGCAGTAACATCACACTTTTCAAAACGTGTTTTTCAGCCCGAAATAAACGCGTTTTTTCAGACAACTGAATCCCCATGTAACAGCAAGGCTCAGAAGAGCCCACACACTCAGCTCTTAACCCCAGTGTGCAGAAAGGGTCAAAACGTATTTTTCAGCAGAAATAAACATGTTTCTGCAAGTTTGGTCAACCCCATGTAAGTTATGGGCAGTAACATCACACTTTTCAAAACGTGTTTTTCAGCCCGAAATAAACGCGTTTTTTCAGACAACTGAATCTCCTTGTAACAGCAAGGATCAGAAGAGCCCACACACTAAGCTCTTAACCCCAGTGTGCAGAAAGGGTCAAAACGTGTTTTTCAGCAGAAATAAACATGTTTCTGCAAGTTTGGTCAACCCCATGTAAGTTATGGGGCAGTAACATCACACTTTTCAAAACGTGTTTTTCAGCCCGAAATAAACGCGTTTTTTCAGACAACTGAATCTCCTTGTAACAGCAAGGCTCAGAAGAGCCCACACACTCAGCTCTTAACCCCAGTTTGCAGAAAGGGTCAAAACGTGTTTTTCAGCAGAAATAAACATGTTTCTGCAAGTTTGGTCAACCCCATGTAAGTTATGGGGCAGTAACATCACACTTTTCAAAACGTGTTTTTCAGCCCGAAATAAACGCGTTTTTTCAGACAACTGAATTTCCTTGTAACAGCAAGGCTCAGAAGAGCCCACACACTCAGCTCTTAACCCCAGTGTACAGAAAGTGTCAAAACGTGTTTTTCAGCAGAAATAAACATGTTTCTGCAAGTTTGGTCAACCCCATGTAAGTTATGGGGCAGTAACATCACACTTTTCAAAACGTGTTTTTCAGCCCGAAATAAACGCGTTTTTTCAGACAACTGAATCTCCTTGTAACAGCAAAGCTCAGAAGAGCCCACACACTCAGCTCTTAACCCCAGTGTGCAGAAAGGGTCAGAACGTATTTTTCAGCAGAAATAAACATGTTTCTGCAAGTTTGGTCAACCCCATGTAAGTTATGGGGCAGTAACATCACACTTTTCAAAACGTGTTTTTCAGCCCGAAATAAACGCGTTTTTTCAGACAGCTGAATCTACTAGTAACAGCAAGGCTCAGAAGAGCCCACACACTCAGCTCTTAACCGCAGTGTGCAGAAAGGGTGAAAACGTGTTTTTCAGCAGAAATAAACATGTTTCTGCAAGTTTGGTCAACCCCATGTAAGTTATGGGGCAGTAACATCACACTTTTCAAAACGTGTTTTTCAGCCCGAAATAAACGCGTTTTTTCAGACAACTGAATCTCCTTGTAAAAGCAAGGTTCAGAAGAGCCCACACACTCAGCTCTTAACCCCAGTGTGCAGAAAGGGTCAAAACGTGTTTTTCAGCAGAAATAAACATGTTTCTGCAAGTTTGGTCAACCCCATGTAAGTTATGGGGCAGTAACATCACACTTTTCAAAACGTGTTTTTCAGCCCGAAATAAACGCGTTTTTTCAGACAACTGAATCTCCTTGTAACAGCAAGGCTCAGAACAGCCCACACACTCAGCTCTTAACCCCAGTGTGCAGAAAGGGTCAAAACGTGTTTTTCAGCAGAAATAAACATGTTTCTGCAAGTTTGGTCCACCCCATGTAAGTTATTGGGCAGTAACATCACACTTTTCAAAACGTGTTTTTCAGCCCGAAAAAAACGCGTTTTTTCAGACAACTGAATCTCCTTGTAACAGCAAGGCTCAGAAGAGCCCACACACTCAGCTCTTAACCCCAGTTTGCAGAAAGGGTCAAAACGTGTTTTTCAGCAGAAATAAACATGTTTCTGCAAGTTTGGTCAACCCCATGTAAGTTATGGGGCAGTAACATCACACTTTTCAAAACGTGTTTTTCAGCCCGAAATAAACGCGTTTTTTCAGACAACTGAATTTCCTTGTAACAGCAAGGCTCAGAAGAGCCCACACACTCAGCTCTTAACCCCAGTGTACAGAAAGTGTCAAAACGTGTTTTTCAGCAGAAATAAACATGTTTCTGCAAGTTTGGTCAACCCCATGTAAGTTATGGGGCAGTAACATCACACTTTTCAAAACGTGTTTTTCAGCCTGAAATAAACGCGTTTTTTCAGACAACTGAATCTCCTTGTAACAGCAAAGCTCAGAAGAGCCCACACACTCAGCTCTTAACCCCAGTGTGCAGAAAGGGTCAGAACGTATTTTTCAGCAGAAATAAACATGTTTCTGCAAGTTTGGTCAACCCCATGTAAGTTATGGGGCAGTAACATCACACTTTTCAAAACGTGTTTTTCAGCCCGAAATAAACGTGTTTTTTCAGACAACTGAATCTCCTTGTAACAGCAAGGCTCAGAAGAGCCCACACACTCAGCTCTTAACCCCAGTGTGCAGAAAGGGTCAAAACGTGTTTTTCAGCAGAAATAAACATGTTTCTGCAAGTTTGGTCAACCCCATGTAAGTTATGGGGCAGTAACATCACACTTTTCAAAACGTGTTTTTCAGCCCGAAATAAACGCGTTTTTTCAGACAACTGAATCTCCTTGTAACAGCAAGGCTCAGAAGAGCCCACACACTCAGCTCTTAACCCCAGTGTGCAGAAAGGGTCAAAACGTGTTTTTCAGCAGAAATAAACATGTTTCTGCAAGTTTGGTCCACCCCATGTAAGTTATTGGGCAGTAACATCACACTTTTCAAAACGTGTTTTTCAGCCCGAAAAAAACGCGTTTTTTCAGACAACTGAATCTCCTTGTAACAGCAAGGCTCAGAAGAGCCCACACACTCAGCTCTTAACCCCAGTTTGCAGAAAGGGTCAAAACGTGTTTTTCAGCAGAAATAAACATGTTTCTGCAAGTTTGGTCAACCCCATGTAAGTTATGGGGCAGTAACATCACACTTTTCAAAACGTGTTTTTCAGCCCGAAATAAACGCGTTTTTTCAGACAACTGAATCTCCTTGTAACAGCAAAGCTCAGAAGAGCCCACACACTCAGCTCTTAACCCCAGTGTGCAGAAAGGGTCAGAACGTATTTTTCAGCAGAAATAAACATGTTTCTGCAAGTTTGGTCAACCCCATGTAAGTTATGGGGCAGTAACATCACACTTTTCAAAACGTGTTTTTCAGCCCGAAATAAACGTGTTTTTTCAGACAACTGAATCTCCTTGTAACAGCAAGGCTCAGAAGAGCCCACACACTCAGCTCTTAACCCCAGTGTGCAGAAAGGGTCAAAACGTGTTTTTCAGCAGAAATAAACATGTTTCTGCAAGTTTGGTCAACCCCATGTAAGTTATGGGGCAGTAACATCACACTTTTCAAAACGTGTTTTTCAGCCCGAAATAAACGCGTTTTTTCAGACAACTAAATCTCCTTGTAACAGCAAGGCTCAGAAGAGCCCACACACTCAGCTCTTAACCGCAGTGTGCAGAAAGGGTGAAAACGTGTTTTTCAGCAGAAATAAACATGTTTCTGCAAGTTTGGTCAACCCCATGTAAGTTATGGGGCAGTAACATCACACTTTTCAAAACGTGTTTTTCAGCCCGAAATAAACGCGTTTTTTCAGACAACTGAATCTCCTAGTAAAAGCAAGGTTCAGAAGAGCCCACACACTCAGCTCTTAACCCCAGTGTGCAGAAAGGGTCAAAACGTGTTTTTCAGCAGAAATAAACATGTTTCTGCAAGTTTGGTCAACCCCATGTAAGTTATGGGGCAGTAACATCACACTTTTCAAAACGTGTTTTTCAGCCCGAAATAAACGCGTTTTTTCAGACAACTGAATCTCCTTGTAACAGCAAGGCTCAGAAGAGCCCACACACTCAGCTCTTAACCCCAGTGTGCAGAAAGGGTCAAAACTTGTTTTTCAGCAGAAATAAACATGTTTCTGCAAGTTTGGTCAACCCCATGTAAGTTATTGGGCAGTAACATCACACTTTTCAAAACGTGTTTTTCAGCCCGAAATAAACGCGTTTTTTCAGACAACTGAATCTCCTTGTAACAGCAAGGCTCAGAAGAGCCCACACACTCAGCTCTTAACCCCAGTTTGCAGAAAGGGTCAAAACGTGTTTTTCAGCAGAAATAAACATGTTTCTGCAAGTTTGGTCAACCCCATGTAAGTTATGGGGCAGTAACATCACACTTTTCAAAACGTGTTTTTCAGCCCGAAATAAACGCGTTTTTTCAGACAACTGAATTTCCTTGTAACAGCAAGGCTCAGAAGAGCCCACACACTCAGCTCTTAACCCCAGTGTGCAGAAAGGGTCAAAACGTGTTTTTCAGCAGAAATAAACATGTTTCTGCAAGTTTGGTCAACCCCATGTAAGTTATGGGGCAGTAACATCACACTTTTCAAAACGTGTTTTTCAGCCCGAAATAAACGCGTTTTTTCAGACAGCTGAATCTACTAGTAACAGCAAGGCTCAGAAGAGCCCACACACTCAGCTCTTAACCGCAGTGTGCAGAAAGGGTGAAAACGTGTTTTTCAGCAGAAATAAACATGTTTCTGCAAGTTTGGTCAACCCCATGTAAGTTATGGGGCAGTAACATCACACTTTTCAAAACGTGTTTTTCAGCCCGAAATAAACGCGTTTTTTCAGACAGCTGAATCTACTAGTAACAGCAAGGCTCAGAAGAGCCCACACACTCAGCTCTTAACCGCAGTGTGCAGAAAGGGTGAAAACGTGTTTTTCAGCAGAAATAAACATGTTTCTGCAAGTTTGGTCAACCCCATGTAAGTTATGGGGCAGTAACATCACACTTTTCAAAACGTGTTTTTCAGCCCGAAATAAACGCGTTTTTTCAGACAACTAAATCTCCTTGTAACAGCAAGGCTCAGAAGAGCCCACACACTCAGCTCTTAACCCCAGTGTACAGAAAGTGTCAAAACGTGTTTTTCAGCAGAAATAAACATGTTTCTGCAACTTTGGTCAACCCCATGTAAGTTATGGGGCAGTAACATCACACTTTTCAAAACGTGTTTTTCAGCCCGAAATAAACGCGTTTTTTCAGACAACTGAATCCCCATGTAACAGCAAGGCTCAGAAGAGCCCACACACTCAGCTCTTAACCCCAGTGTGCAGAAAGGGTCAAAACGTATTTTTCAGCAGAAATAAACATGTTTCTGCAAGTTTGGTCAACCCCATGTAAGTTATGGGCAGTAACATCACACTTTTCAAAACGTGTTTTTCAGCCCGAAATAAACGCGTTTTTTCAGACAACTGAATCTCCTTGTAACAGCAAGGATCAGAAGAGCCCACACACTCAGCTCTTAACCCCAGTGTGCAGAAAGGGTCAAAACGTGTTTTTCAGCAGAAATAAACATGTTTCTGCAAATTTGGTCAACCCCATGTAAGTTATGGGGCAGTAACATCACACTTTTCAAAACGTGTTTTTCAGCCCGAAATAAACGCGTTTTTTCAGACAACTGAATTTCCTTGTAACAGCAAGGCTCAGAAGAGCCCACACACTCAGCTCTTAACCCCAGTGTACAGAAAGTGTCAAAACGTGTTTTTCAGCAGAAATAAACATGTTTCTGCAAGTTTGGTCAACCCCATGTAAGTTATGGGGCAGTAACATCACACTTTTCAAAACGTGTTTTTCAGCCCGAAATAAACGCGTTTTTTCAGACAACTGAATCTCCTTGTAACAGCAAAGCTCAGAAGAGCCCACACACTCAGCTCTTAACCCCAGTGTGCAGAAAGGGTCAGAACGTATTTTTCAGCAGAAATAAACATGTTTCTGCAAGTTTGGTCAACCCCATGTAAGTTATGGGGCAGTAACATCACACTTTTCAAAACGTGTTTTTCAGCCCGAAATAAACGCGTTTTTTCAGACAACTGAATCTCCTTGTAACAGCAAGGCTCAGAAGAGCCCACACACTCAGCTCTTAACCCCAGTGTGCAGAAAGGGTCAAAACGTGTTTTTCAGCAGAAATAAACATGTTTCTGCAAGTTTGGTCAACCCCATGTAAGTTATGGGGCAGTAACATCACACTTTTCAAAACGTGTTTTTCAGCCCGAAATAAACGCGTTTTTTCAGACAACTAAATCTCCTTGTAACAGCAAGGCTCAGAAGAGCCCACACACTCAGCTCTTAACCGCAGTGTGCAGAAAGGGTGAAAACGTGTTTTTCAGCAGAAATAAACATGTTTCTGCAAGTTTGGTCAACCCCATGTAAGTTATGGGGCAGTAACATCACACTTTTCAAAACGTGTTTTTCAGCCCGAAATAAACGCGTTTTTTCAGACAGCTGAATCTACTAGTAACAGCAAGGCTCAGAAGAGCCCACACACTCAGCTCTTAACCGCAGTGTGCAGAAAGGGTGAAAACGTGTTTTTCAGCAGAAATAAACATGTTTCTGCAAGTTTGGTCAACCCCATGTAAGTTATGGGGCAGTAACATCACACTTTTCAAAACGTGTTTTTCAGCCCGAAATAAACGCGTTTTTTCAGACAGCTGAATCTACTAGTAACAGCAAGGATCAGAAGTGCCCACACACTCAGCTCTTAACCCCAGTGTGCAGAAAGGGTCAAAACGTGTTTTTCAGCAGAAATAAACATGTTTCTGCAAGTTTGGTCAAGCCCATGTAAGTTATGGGGCAGTAACATCACACTTTTCAAAACGTGTTTTTCAGCCCGAAATAAACGCGTTTTTTCAGACAGCTGAATCTACTAGTAACAGCAAGGCTCAGAAGTGCCCACACACTCAGCCCTTAACCCCAGTGTGCAGAAAGGGTCAAAACGTGTTTTTCAGCAGAAATAAACATGTTTCTGCAAGTTTGGTCAACCCCATGTAAGTTATGGGGCAGTAACATCACACTTTTCAAAACGTGTTTTTCAGCCCGAAATAAACGCGTTTTTTCAGACAACTGAATCTACTTGTAACAGCAAGGCTCAGAAGTGCCCACACACTCAGCCCTTAACTCCAGTGTGCAGAAAGGGTCAAAACGTGTTTTTCAGCAGAAATAAACATGTTTCTGCAAGTTTGATCAACCCCATGTAAGTTATGGGGCAGTAACATCACACTTTTCAAAACGTGTTTTTCAGCCCGAAATAAACGCGTTTTTTCAGACAACTGAATCCCCATGTAACAGCAAGGCTCAGAAGAGCCCACACACTCAGCTCTTAACCCCAGTGTGCAGAAAGGGTCAAAACGTGTTTTTCAGCAGAAATAAACATGTTTCTGCAAGTTTGGTCAACCCCATGTAAGTTATGGGGCAGGAACATCACACTTTTCAAAACGTGTTTTTCAGCCCGAAATAAACGCGTTTTTTCAGACAACTGAATCTCCTTGTAACAGCAAGGCTCAGAAGAGCCCACACACTCAGCTCTTAACCCCAGTGTGCAGAAAGGTTCAAAACGTGTTTTCCAGCAGAAATAAACATGTTTCTGCAAATTTGGTCAACCCCATGTAAGTTATGGGGCAGTAACATCACACTTTTCAAAACGTGTTTTTCAGCCCGAAATAAACACGTTTTTTCAGACAACTGAATCCCCATGTAACAGCAAGGCTCAGAAGAGCCCACACACTCAGCTCTTAACCCCAGTGTGCAGAAAGGGTCAAAACGTATTTTTCAGCAGAAATAAACATGTTTCTGCAAGTTTGGTCAACCCCATGTAAGTTATGGGCAGTAACATCACACTTTTCAAAACGTGTTTTTCAGCCCGAAATAAACGCGTTTTTTCAGACAACTGAATCTCCTTGTAACAGCAAGGATCAGAAGAGCCCACACACTCAGCTCTTAACCGCAGTGTGCAGAAAGGGTGAAAACGTGTTTTTCAGCAGAAATAAACATGTTTCTGCAAGTTTGGTCAACCCCATGTAAGTTATGGGGCAGTAACATCACACTTTTCAAAACGTGTTTTTCAGCCCGAAATAAACGCGTTTTTTCAGACAACTAAATCTCCTTGTAACAGCAAGGCTCAGATGACCCAATCACTCAGCTCTTAACCCCAGTGTACACAAAGTGTCAAAACGTGTTTTTCAGCAGAAATAAACATGTTTCTGCAAGTTTGGTCAACCCCATGTAAGTTATGGGGCAGTAACATCACACTTTTCAAAACGTGTTTTTCAGCCCGAAATAAACGCGTTTTTTCAGACAACTGAATCCCCATGTAACAGCAAGGCTCAGAAGAGCCCACACACTCAGCTCTTAACCCCAGTGTGCAGAAAGGGTCAAAACGTATTTTTCAGCAGAAATAAACATGTTTCTGCAAGTTTGGTCAACCCCATGTAAGTTATGGGCAGTAACATCACACTTTTCAAAACGTGTTTTTCAGCCCGAAATAAACGCGTTTTTTCAGACAACTGAATCTCCTTGTAACAGCAAGGATCAGAAGAGCCCACACACTCAGCTCTTAACCCCAGTGTGCAGAAAGGGTCAAAACGTGTTTTTCAGCAGAAATAAACATGTTTCTGCAAGTTTGGTCAACCCCATGTAAGTTATGGGGCAGTAACATCACACTTTTCAAAACGTGTTTTTCAGCCCGAAATAAATGCGTTTTTTCAGACAACTAAATCTCCTTGTAACAGCAAGGCTCAGAAGAGCCCACACACTCAGCTCTTAACCCCAGTGTACACAAAGTGTCAAAACGTGTTTTTCAGCAGAAATAAACATGTTTCTGCAAGTTTGGTCAACCCCATGTAAGTTATGGGGCAGTAACATCACACTTTTCAAAACGTGTTTTTCAGCCCGAAATAAACGCGTTTTTTCAGACAACTGAATCCCCATGTAACAGCAAGGCTCAGAAGAGCCCACACACTCAGCTCTTAACCCCAGTGTGCAGAAAGGGTCAAAACGTATTTTTCAGCAGAAATAAACATGTTTCTGCAAGTTTGGTCAACCCCATGTAAGTTATGGGCAGTAACATCACACTTTTCAAAACGTGTTTTTCAGCCCGAAATAAACGCGTTTTTTCAGACAACTGAATCTCCTTGTAACAGCAAGGATCAGAAGAGCCCACACACTCAGCTCTTAACCCCAGTGTGCAGAAAGGGTCAAAACGTGTTTTTCAGCAGAAATAAACATGTTTCTGCAAGTTTGGTCAACCCCATGTAAGTTATGGGGCAGTAACATCACACTTTTCAAAACGTGTTTTTCAGCCCGATATAAACGCGTTTTTTCAGACAACTGAATCCCCATGTAACAGCAATGCTCAGAAGAGCCCACACACTCAGCTCTTAACCCCAGTGTGCAGAAAGGGTCAAAACGTGTTTTTCAGCAGAAATAAACATGTTTCTGCAAGTTTGGTCAAGCCCATGTAAGTTATGGGGCAGTAACATCACACTTTTCAAAACGTGTTTTTCAGCCCGAAATAAACGCGTTTTTTCAGACAGCTGAATCTACTAGTAACAGCAAGGCTCAGAAGTGCCCACACACTCAGCCCTTAACCCCAGTGTGCAGAAAGGGTCAAAACGTGTTTTTCAGCAGAAATAAACATGTTTCTGCAAGTTTGGTCAACCCCATGTAAGTTATGGGGCAGTAACATCACACTTTTCAAAACGTGTTTTTCAGCCCGAAATAAATGCGTTTTTTCAGACAACTAAATCTCCTTGTAACAGCAAGGCTCAGAAGAGCCCACACACTCAGCTCTTAACCCCAGTGTACACAAAGTGTCAAAACGTGTTTTTCAGCAGAAATAAACATGTTTCTGCAAGTTTGGTCAACCCCATGTAAGTTATGGGGCAGTAACATCACACTTTTCAAAACGTGTTTTTCAGCCCGAAATAAACGCGTTTTTTCAGACAACTGAATCCCCATGTAACAGCAAGGCTCAGAAGAGCCCACACACTCAGCTCTTAACCCCAGTGTGCAGAAAGGGTCAAAACGTATTTTTCAGCAGAAATAAACATGTTTCTGCAAGTTTGGTCAACCCCATGTAAGTTATGGGCAGTAACATCACACTTTTCAAAACGTGTTTTTCAGCCCGAAATAAACGCGTTTTTTCAGACAACTGAATCTCCTTGTAACAGCAAGGATCAGAAGAGCCCACACACTCAGCTCTTAACCCCAGTGTGCAGAAAGGGTCAAAACGTGTTTTTCAGCAGAAATAAACATGTTTCTGCAAGTTTGGTCAACCCCATGTAAGTTATGGGGCAGTAACATCACACTTTTCAAAACGTGTTTTTCAGCCCGATATAAACGCGTTTTTTCAGACAACTGAATCCCCATGTAACAGCAATGCTCAGAAGAGCCCACACACTCAGCTCTTAACCCCAGTGTGCAGAAAGGGTCAAAACGTGTTTTTCAGCAGAAATAAACATGTTTCTGCAAGTTTGGTCAAGCCCATGTAAGTTATGGGGCAGTAACATCACACTTTTCAAAACGTGTTTTTCAGCCCGAAATAAACGCGTTTTTTCAGACAGCTGAATCTACTAGTAACAGCAAGGCTCAGAAGTGCCCACACACTCAGCCCTTAACCCCAGTGTGCAGAAAGGGTCAAAACGTGTTTTTCAGCAGAAATAAACATGTTTCTGCAAGTTTGGTCAACCCCATGTAAGTTATGGGGCAGTAACATCACACTTTTCAAAACGTGTTTTTCAGCCCGAAATAAACGCGTTTTTTCAGACAACTGAATCTACTTGTAACAGCAAGGCTCAGAAGTGCCCACACACTCAGCCCTTAACTCCAGTGTGCAGAAAGGGTCAAAACGTGTTTTTCAGCAGAAATAAACATGTTTCTGCAAGTTTGGTCAACCCCATGTAAGTTATGGGGCAGTAACATCACACTTTTCAAAACGTGTTTTTCAGCCCGAAATAAACGCGTTTTTTCAGACAACTGAATCCCCATGTAACAGCAAGGCTCAGAAGAGCCCACACACTCAGCTCTTAACCCCAGTGTGCAGAAAGGGTCAAAACGTGTTTTTCAGCAGAAATAAACATGTTTCTGCAAGTTTGGTCAACCCCATGTAAGTTATGGGGCAGGAACATCACACTTTTCAAAACATGTTTTTCAGCCCGAAATAAACGCGTTTTTTCAGACAACTGAATCTCCTTGTAACAGCAAGGCTCAGAAGAGCCCACACACTCAGCTCTTAACCCCAGTGTGCAGAAAGGGTCAAAACGTGTTTTCCAGCAGAAATAAACATGTTTCTGCAAGTTTGGTCAACCCCATGTAAGTTATGGGGCAGTAACATCACACTTTTCAAAACGTGTTTTTCAGCCCGAAATAAACACGTTTTTTCAGACAACTGAATCCCCATGTAACAGCAAGGCTCAGAAGAGCCCACACACTCAGCTCTTAACCCCAGTGTGCAGAAAGGGTCAAAACGTATTTTTCAGCAGAAATAAACATGTTTCTGCAAGTTTGGTCAACCCCATGTAAGTTATGGGCAGTAACATCACACTTTTCAAAACGTGTTTTTCAGCCCGAAATAAACGCGTTTTTTCAGACAACTGAATCTCCTTGTAACAGCAAGGATCAGAAGAGCCCACACACTCAGCTCTTAACCGCAGTGTGCAGAAAGGGTGAAAACGTGTTTTTCAGCAGAAATAAACATGTTTCTGCAAGTTTGGTCAACCCCATGTAAGTTATGGGGCAGTAACATCACACTTTTCAAAACGTGTTTTTCAGCCCGAAATAAACGCGTTTTTTCAGACAACTAAATCTCCTTGTAACAGCAAGGCTCAGAAGAGCCCAATCACTCAGCTCTTAACCCCAGTGTACACAAAGTGTCAAAACGTGTTTTTCAGCAGAAATAAACATGTTTCTGCAAGTTTGGTCAACCCCATGTAAGTTATGGGGCAGTAACATCACACTTTTCAAAACGTGTTTTTCAGCCCGAAATAAACGCGTTTTTTCAGACAACTGAATCCCCATGTAACAGCAAGGCTCAGAAGAGCCCACACACTCAGCTCTTAACCCCAGTGTGCAGAAAGGGTCAAAACGTATTTTTCAGCAGAAATAAACATGTTTCTGCAAGTTTGGTCAACCCCATGTAATTTATGGGCAGTAACATCACACTTTTCAAAACGTGTTTTTCAGCCCGAAATAAACGCGTTTTTTCAGACAACTGAATCTCCTTGTAACAGCAAGGATCAGAAGAGCCCACACACTCAGCTCTTAACCCCAGTGTGCAGAAAGGGTCAAAACGTGTTTTTCAGCAGAAATAAACATGTTTCTGCAAGTTTGGTCAACCCCATGTAAGTTATGGGGCAGTAACATCACACTTTTCAAAACGTGTTTTTCAGCACGATATAAACGCGTTTTTTCAGACAACTGAATCCCCATGTAACAGCAATGCTCAGAAGAGCCCACACACTCAGCTCTTAACCCCAGTGTGCAGAAAGGGTCAAAACGTGTTTTTCAGCAGAAATAAACATGTTTCTGCAAGTTTGGTCAAGCCCATGTAAGTTATGGGGCAGTAACATCACACTTTTCAAAACGTGTTTTTCAGCCCGAAATAAACGCGTTTTTTCAGACAGCTGAATCTACTAGTAACAGCAAGGCTCAGAAGTGCCCACACACTCAGCCCTTAACCCCAGTGTGCAGAAAGGGTCAAAAAGTGTTTTTCAGCAGAAATAAACATGTTTCTGCAAGTTTGGTCAACCCCATGTAAGTTATGGGGCAGTAACATCACACTTTTCAAAACGTGTTTTTCAGCCCGAAATAAACGCGTTTTTTCAGACAGCTGAATCTACTTGTAACAGCAAGGCTCAGAAGTGCCCACACACTCAGCCCTTAACTCCAGTGTGCAGAAAGGGTCAAAACGTGTTTTTCAGCAGAAATAAACATGTTTCTGCAAGTTTGGTCAACCCCATGTAAGTTATGGGGCAGTAACATCACACTTTTCAAAACGTGTTTTTCAGCCCGAAATAAACGCGTTTTTTCAGACAACTGAATCTACTTGTAACAGCAAGGCTCAGAAGTGCCCACACACTCAGCCCTTAACTCCAGTGTGCAGAAAGGGTCAAAACGTGTTTTTCAGCAGAAATAAACATGTTTCTGCAAGTTTGGTCAACCCCATGTAAGTTATGGGGCAGTAACATCACACTTTTCAAAACGTGTTTTTCAGCCCGAAATAAATGCGTTTTTTCAGACAACTGAATCCCCATGTAACAGCAAGGCTCAGAAGAGCCCACACACTCAGCTCTTAACCCCAGTGTGCAGAAAGGGTCAAAACGTGTTTTTCAGCAGAAATAAACATGTTTCTGCAAGTTTGGTCAACCCCATGTAAGTTATGGGGCAGTAACATCACACTTTTCAAAACGTGTTTTTCAGCCCGAAATAAACGCGTTTTTTCAGACAACTGAATCTCCTTGTAACAGCAAGGCTCAGAAGAGCCCACACACTCAGCTCTTAACCCCAGTGTACAGAAAGTGTCAAAACGTGTTTTTCAGCAGAAATAAACATGTTTCTGCAAGTTTGGTCAACCCCATGTAAGTTATGGGGCAGTAACATCACACTTTTCAAAACGTGTTTTTCAGCCCGAAATAAACGCGTTTTTTCAGACAACTGAATCTCCTTGTAACAGCAAGGTTCAGAAGAGCCCACACACTCAGCTCTTAACCCCAGTGTGCAGAAAGGGTCAAAACGTGTTTTTCAGCAGAAATAAACATGTTTCTGCAAGTTTGGTCAACCCAATGTAAGTTATGGGGCAGTAACATCACACTTTTCAAAACGTGTTTTTCAGCCCGAAATAAACGCGTTTTTTCAGACAACTGAATCTCCTTGTAACAGCAAGGCTCAGAAGAGCCCACACACTCAGCTCTTAACCCCAGTGTGCAGAAAGGGTCAAAACGTGTTTTTCAGCAGAAATAAACATGTTTCTGCAAGTTTGGTCAAGCCCATGTAAGTTATGGGGCAGTAACATCACACTTTTCAAAACGTGTTTTTCAGCCCGAAATAAACGCGTTTTTTCAGACAGCTGAATCTACTAGTAACAGCAAGGCTCAGAAGTGCCCACACACTCAGCCCTTAACCCCAGTGTGCAGAAAGGGTCAAAAAGTGTTTTTCAGCAGAAATAAACATGTTTCTGCAAGTTTGGTCAACCCCATGTAAGTTATGGGGCAGTAACATCACACTTTTCAAAACGTGTTTTTCAGCCCGAAATAAACGCGTTTTTTCAGACAGCTGAATCTACTTGTAACAGCAAGGCTCAGAAGTGCCCACACACTCAGCCCTTAACTCCAGTGTGCAGAAAGGGTCAAAACGTGTTTTTCAGCAGAAATAAACATGTTTCTGCAAGTTTGGTCAACCCCATGTAAGTTATGGGGCAGTAACATCACACTTTTCAAAACGTGTTTTTCAGCCCGAAATAAACGCGTTTTTTCAGACAACTGAATCTACTTGTAACAGCAAGGCTCAGAAGTGCCCACACACTCAGCCCTTAACTCCAGTGTGCAGAAAGGGTCAAAACGTGTTTTTCAGCAGAAATAAACATGTTTCTGCAAGTTTGGTCAACCCCATGTAAGTTATGGGGCAGTAACATCACACTTTTCAAAACGTGTTTTTCAGCCCGAAATAAATGCGTTTTTTCAGACAACTGAATCCCCATGTAACAGCAAGGCTCAGAAGAGCCCACACACTCAGCTCTTAACCCCAGTGTGCAGAAAGGGTCAAAACGTGTTTTTCAGCAGAAATAAACATGTTTCTGCAAGTTTGGTCAACCCCATGTAAGTTATGGGGCAGTAACATCACACTTTTCAAAACGTGTTTTTCAGCCCGAAATAAACGCGTTTTTTCAGACAACTGAATCTCCTTGTAACAGCAAGGCTCAGAAGAGCCCACACACTCAGCTCTTAACCCCAGTGTACAGAAAGTGTCAAAACGTGTTTTTCAGCAGAAATAAACATGTTTCTGCAAGTTTGGTCAACCCCATGTAAGTTATGGGGCAGTAACATCACACTTTTCAAAACGTGTTTTTCAGCCCGAAATAAACGCGTTTTTTCAGACAACTGAATCTCCTTGTAACAGCAAGGTTCAGAAGAGCCCACACACTCAGCTCTTAACCCCAGTGTGCAGAAAGGGTCAAAACGTGTTTTTCAGCAGAAATAAACATGTTTCTGCAAGTTTGGTCAACCCAATGTAAGTTATGGGGCAGTAACATCACACTTTTCAAAACGTGTTTTTCAGCCCGAAATAAACGCGTTTTTTCAGACAACTGAATCTCCTTGTAACAGCAAGGCTCAGAAGAGCCCACACACTCAGCTCTTAACCCCAGTGTGCAGAAAGGGTCAAAACGTGTTTTTCAGCAGAAATAAACATGTTTCTGCAAGTTTGGTCAACCCCATGTAAGTTATGGGGCAGGAACATCACACTTTTCAAAACATGTTTTTCAGCCCGAAATAAACGCGTTTTTTCAGACAACTGAATCTCCTTGTAACAGCAAGGCTCAGAAGAGCCCACACACTCAGCTCTTAACCCCAGTGTGCAGAAAGGGTCAAAACGTGTTTTCCAGCAGAAATAAACATGTTTCTGCAAGTTTGGTCAACCCCATGTAAGTTATGGGGCAGTAACATCACACTTTTCAAAACGTGTTTTTCAGCCCGAAATAAACACGTTTTTTCAGACAACTGAATCCCCATGTAACAGCAAGGCTCAGAAGAGCCCACACACTCAGCTCTTAACCCCAGTGTGCAGAAAGGGTCAAAACGTATTTTTCAGCAGAAATAAACATGTTTCTGCAAGTTTGGTCAACCCCATGTAAGTTATGGGCAGTAACATCACACTTTTCAAAACGTGTTTTTCAGCCCGAAATAAACGCGTTTTTTCAGACAACTGAATCTCCTTGTAACAGCAAGGATCAGAAGAGCCCACACACTCAGCTCTTAACCGCAGTGTGCAGAAAGGGTGAAAACGTGTTTTTCAGCAGAAATAAACATGTTTCTGCAAGTTTGGTCAACCCCATGTAAGTTATGGGGCAGTAACATCACACTTTTCAAAACGTGTTTTTCAGCCCGAAATAAACGCGTTTTTTCAGACAACTAAATCTCCTTGTAACAGCAAGGCTCAGAAGAGCCCAATCACTCAGCTCTTAACCCCAGTGTACACAAAGTGTCAAAACGTGTTTTTCAGCAGAAATAAACATGTTTCTGCAAGTTTGGTCAACCCCATGTAAGTTATGGGGCAGTAACATCACACTTTTCAAAACGTGTTTTTCAGCCCGAAATAAACGCGTTTTTTCAGACAACTGAATCCCCATGTAACAGCAAGGCTCAGAAGAGCCCACACACTCAGCTCTTAACCCCAGTGTGCAGAAAGGGTCAAAACGTATTTTTCAGCAGAAATAAACATGTTTCTGCAAGTTTGGTCAACCCCATGTAATTTATGGGCAGTAACATCACACTTTTCAAAACGTGTTTTTCAGCCCGAAATAAACGCGTTTTTTCAGACAACTGAATCTCCTTGTAACAGCAAGGATCAGAAGAGCCCACACACTCAGCTCTTAACCCCAGTGTGCAGAAAGGGTCAAAACGTGTTTTTCAGCAGAAATAAACATGTTTCTGCAAGTTTGGTCAACCCCATGTAAGTTATGGGGCAGTAACATCACACTTTTCAAAACGTGTTTTTCAGCACGATATAAACGCGTTTTTTCAGACAACTGAATCCCCATGTAACAGCAATGCTCAGAAGAGCCCACACACTCAGCTCTTAACCCCAGTGTGCAGAAAGGGTCAAAACGTGTTTTTCAGCAGAAATAAACATGTTTCTGCAAGTTTGGTCAAGCCCATGTAAGTTATGGGGCAGTAACATCACACTTTTCAAAACGTGTTTTTCAGCCCGAAATAAACGCGTTTTTTCAGACAACTGAATCCCCATGTAACAGCAAGGCTCAGAAGAGCCCACACACTCAGCTCTTAACCCCAGTGTGCAGAAAGGGTCAAAACGTATTTTTCAGCAGAAATAAACATGTTTCTGCAAGTTTGGTCAACCCCATGTAAGTTATGGGCAGTAACATCACACTTTTCAAAACGTGTTTTTCAGCCCGAAATAAACGCGTTTTTTCAGACAACTGAATCTCCTTGTAACAGCAAGGATCAGAAGAGCCCACACACTCAGCTCTTAACCGCAGTGTGCAGAAAGGGTGAAAACGTGTTTTTCAGCAGAAATAAACATGTTTCTGCAAGTTTGGTCAACCCCATGTAAGTTATGGGGCAGTAACATCACACTTTTCAAAACGTGTTTTTCAGCCCGAAATAAACGCGTTTTTTCAGACAACTAAATCTCCTTGTAACAGCAAGGCTCAGAAGAGCCCAATCACTCAGCTCTTAACCCCAGTGTACACAAAGTGTCAAAACGTGTTTTTCAGCAGAAATAAACATGTTTCTGCAAGTTTGGTCAACCCCATGTAAGTTATGGGGCAGTAACATCACACTTTTCAAAACGTGTTTTTCAGCCCGAAATAAACGCGTTTTTTCAGACAACTGAATCCCCATGTAACAGCAAGGCTCAGAAGAGCCCACACACTCAGCTCTTAACCCCAGTGTGCAGAAAGGGTCAAAACGTATTTTTCAGCAGAAATAAACATGTTTCTGCAAGTTTGGTCAACCCCATGTAATTTATGGGCAGTAACATCACACTTTTCAAAACGTGTTTTTCAGCCCGAAATAAACGCGTTTTTTCAGACAACTGAATCTCCTTGTAACAGCAAGGATCAGAAGAGCCCACACACTCAGCTCTTAACCCCAGTGTGCAGAAAGGGTCAAAACGTGTTTTTCAGCAGAAATAAACATGTTTCTGCAAGTTTGGTCAACCCCATGTAAGTTATGGGGCAGTAACATCACACTTTTCAAAACGTGTTTTTCAGCACGATATAAACGCGTTTTTTCAGACAACTGAATCCCCATGTAACAGCAATGCTCAGAAGAGCCCACACACTCAGCTCTTAACCCCAGTGTGCAGAAAGGGTCAAAACGTGTTTTTCAGCAGAAATAAACATGTTTCTGCAAGTTTGGTCAAGCCCATGTAAGTTATGGGGCAGTAACATCACACTTTTCAAAACGTGTTTTTCAGCCCGAAATAAACGCGTTTTTTCAGACAGCTGAATCTACTAGTAACAGCAAGGCTCAGAAGTGCCCACACACTCAGCCCTTAACCCCAGTGTGCAGAAAGGGTCAAAAAGTGTTTTTCAGCAGAAATAAACATGTTTCTGCAAGTTTGGTCAACCCCATGTAAGTTATGGGGCAGTAACATCACACTTTTCAAAACGTGTTTTTCAGCCCGAAATAAACGCGTTTTTTCAGACAGCTGAATCTACTTGTAACAGCAAGGCTCAGAAGTGCCCACACACTCAGCCCTTAACTCCAGTGTGCAGAAAGGGTCAAAACGTGTTTTTCAGCAGAAATAAACATGTTTCTGCAAGTTTGGTCAACCCCATGTAAGTTATGGGGCAGTAACATCACACTTTTCAAAACGTGTTTTTCAGCCCGAAATAAACGCGTTTTTTCAGACAACTGAATCTACTTGTAACAGCAAGGCTCAGAAGTGCCCACACACTCAGCCCTTAACTCCAGTGTGCAGAAAGGGTCAAAACGTGTTTTTCAGCAGAAATAAACATGTTTCTGCAAGTTTGGTCAACCCCATGTAAGTTATGGGGCAGTAACATCACACTTTTCAAAACGTGTTTTTCAGCCCGAAATAAATGCGTTTTTTCAGACAACTGAATCCCCATGTAACAGCAAGGCTCAGAAGAGCCCACACACTCAGCTCTTAACCCCAGTGTGCAGAAAGGGTCAAAACGTGTTTTTCAGCAGAAATAAACATGTTTCTGCAAGTTTGGTCAACCCCATGTAAGTTATGGGGCAGTAACATCACACTTTTCAAAACGTGTTTTTCAGCCCGAAATAAACGCGTTTTTTCAGACAACTGAATCTCCTTGTAACAGCAAGGCTCAGAAGAGCCCACACACTCAGCTCTTAACCCCAGTGTACAGAAAGTGTCAAAACGTGTTTTTCAGCAGAAATAAACATGTTTCTGCAAGTTTGGTCAACCCCATGTAAGTTATGGGGCAGTAACATCACACTTTTCAAAACGTGTTTTTCAGCCCGAAATAAACGCGTTTTTTCAGACAACTGAATCTCCTTGTAACAGCAAGGTTCAGAAGAGCCCACACACTCAGCTCTTAACCCCAGTGTGCAGAAAGGGTCAAAACGTGTTTTTCAGCAGAAATAAACATGTTTCTGCAAGTTTGGTCAACCCAATGTAAGTTATGGGGCAGTAACATCACACTTTTCAAAACGTGTTTTTCAGCCCGAAATAAACGCGTTTTTTCAGACAACTGAATCTCCTTGTAACAGCAAGGCTCAGAAGAGCCCACACACTCAGCTCTTAACCCCAGTGTGCAGAAAGGGTCAAAACGTGTTTTTCAGCAGAAATAAACATGTTTCTGCAAGTTTGGTCAACCCCATGTAAGTTATGGGGCAGGAACATCACACTTTTCAAAACATGTTTTTCAGCCCGAAATAAACGCGTTTTTTCAGACAACTGAATCTCCTTGTAACAGCAAGGCTCAGAAGAGCCCACACACTCAGCTCTTAACCCCAGTGTGCAGAAAGGGTCAAAACGTGTTTTCCAGCAGAAATAAACATGTTTCTGCAAGTTTGGTCAACCCCATGTAAGTTATGGGGCAGTAACATCACACTTTTCAAAACGTGTTTTTCAGCCCGAAATAAACACGTTTTTTCAGACAACTGAATCCCCATGTAACAGCAAGGCTCAGAAGAGCCCACACACTCAGCTCTTAACCCCAGTGTGCAGAAAGGGTCAAAACGTATTTTTCAGCAGAAATAAACATGTTTCTGCAAGTTTGGTCAACCCCATGTAAGTTATGGGCAGTAACATCACACTTTTCAAAACGTGTTTTTCAGCCCGAAATAAACGCGTTTTTTCAGACAACTGAATCTCCTTGTAACAGCAAGGATCAGAAGAGCCCACACACTCAGCTCTTAACCGCAGTGTGCAGAAAGGGTGAAAACGTGTTTTTCAGCAGAAATAAACATGTTTCTGCAAGTTTGGTCAACCCCATGTAAGTTATGGGGCAGTAACATCACACTTTTCAAAACGTGTTTTTCAGCCCGAAATAAACGCGTTTTTTCAGACAACTAAATCTCCTTGTAACAGCAAGGCTCAGAAGAGCCCAATCACTCAGCTCTTAACCCCAGTGTACACAAAGTGTCAAAACGTGTTTTTCAGCAGAAATAAACATGTTTCTGCAAGTTTGGTCAACCCCATGTAAGTTATGGGGCAGTAACATCACACTTTTCAAAACGTGTTTTTCAGCCCGAAATAAACGCGTTTTTTCAGACAACTGAATCCCCATGTAACAGCAAGGCTCAGAAGAGCCCACACACTCAGCTCTTAACCCCAGTGTGCAGAAAGGGTCAAAACGTATTTTTCAGCAGAAATAAACATGTTTCTGCAAGTTTGGTCAACCCCATGTAATTTATGGGCAGTAACATCACACTTTTCAAAACGTGTTTTTCAGCCCGAAATAAACGCGTTTTTTCAGACAACTGAATCTCCTTGTAACAGCAAGGATCAGAAGAGCCCACACACTCAGCTCTTAACCCCAGTGTGCAGAAAGGGTCAAAACGTGTTTTTCAGCAGAAATAAACATGTTTCTGCAAGTTTGGTCAACCCCATGTAAGTTATGGGGCAGTAACATCACACTTTTCAAAACGTGTTTTTCAGCACGATATAAACGCGTTTTTTCAGACAACTGAATCCCCATGTAACAGCAATGCTCAGAAGAGCCCACACACTCAGCTCTTAACCCCAGTGTGCAGAAAGGGTCAAAACGTGTTTTTCAGCAGAAATAAACATGTTTCTGCAAGTTTGGTCAAGCCCATGTAAGTTATGGGGCAGTAACATCACACTTTTCAAAACGTGTTTTTCAGCCCGAAATAAACGCGTTTTTTCAGACAGCTGAATCTACTAGTAACAGCAAGGCTCAGAAGTGCCCACACACTCAGCCCTTAACCCCAGTGTGCAGAAAGGGTCAAAAAGTGTTTTTCAGCAGAAATAAACATGTTTCTGCAAGTTTGGTCAACCCCATGTAAGTTATGGGGCAGTAACATCACACTTTTCAAAACGTGTTTTTCAGCCCGAAATAAACGCGTTTTTTCAGACAGCTGAATCTACTTGTAACAGCAAGGCTCAGAAGTGCCCACACACTCAGCCCTTAACTCCAGTGTGCAGAAAGGGTCAAAACGTGTTTTTCAGCAGAAATAAACATGTTTCTGCAAGTTTGGTCAACCCCATGTAAGTTATGGGGCAGTAACATCACACTTTTCAAAACGTGTTTTTCAGCCCGAAATAAACGCGTTTTTTTAGACAACTGAATCTACTTGTAACAGCAAGGCTCAGAAGTGCCCACACACTCAGCCCTTAACTCCAGTGTGCAGAAAGGGTCAAAACGTGTTTTTCAGCAGAAATAAACATGTTTCTGCAAGTTTGGTCAACCCCATGTAAGTTATGGGGCAGTAACATCACACTTTTCAAAACGTGTTTTTCAGCCCGAAATAAATGCGTTTTTTCAGACAACTGAATCCCCATGTAACAGCAAGGCTCAGAAGAGCCCACACACTCAGCTCTTAACCCCAGTGTGCAGAAAGGGTGAAAACGTCTTTTTCAGCAGAAATAAACATGTTTCTGCAAGTTTGGTCAACCCCATGTAAGTTATGGGGCAGTAACATCACACTTTTCAAAACGTGTTTTTCAGCCCGAAATAAACGCGTTTTTTCAGACAACTGAATCTCCTTGTAACAGCAAGGCTCAGAAGAGCCCACACACTCAGCTCTTAACCCCAGTGTACAGAAAGTGTCAAAACGTGTTTTTCAGCAGAAATAAACATGTTTCTGCAAGTTTGGTCAACCCCATGTAAGTTATGGGGCAGTAACATCACACTTTTCAAAACGTGTTTTTCAGCCCGAAATAAACGCGTTTTTTCAGACAACTGAATCTCCTTGTAACAGCAAGGTTCAGAAGAGCCCACACACTCAGCTCTTAACCCCAGTGTGCAGAAAGGGTCAAAACGTGTTTTTCAGCAGAAATAAACATGTTTCTGCAAGTTTGGTCAACCCAATGTAAGTTATGGGGCAGTAACATCACACTTTTCAAAACGTGTTTTTCAGCCCGAAATAAACGCGTTTTTTCAGACAACTGAATCTCCTTGTAACAGCAAGGCTCAGAAGAGCCCACACACTCAGCTCTTAACCCCAGTGTGCAGAAAGGGTCAAAACGTGTTTTTCAGCAGAAATAAACATGTTTCTGCAAGTTTGGTCAACCCCATGTAAGTTATTGGGCAGTAACATCACACTTTTCAAAACGTGTTTTTCAGCCCGAAATAAACGCGTTTTTTCAGACAACTGAATCTCCTTGTAACAGCAAGGCTCAGAAGAGCCCACACACTCAGCTCTTAACCCCAGTTTGCAGAAAGGGTCAAAACGTGTTTTTCAGCAGAAATAAACATGTTTCTGCAAGTTTGGTCAACCCCATGTAAGTTATGGGGCAGTAACATCACACTTTTCAAAACGTGTTTTTCAGCCCGAAATAAACGCGTTTTTTCAGACAACTAAATCTCCTTGTAACAGCAAGGCTCAGAAGAGCCCAATCACTCAGCTCTTAACCCCAGTGTACACAAAGTGTCAAAACGTGTTTTTCAGCAGAAATAAACATGTTTCTGCAAGTTTGGTCAACCCCATGTAAGTTATGGGGCAGTAACATCACACTTTTCAAAACGTGTTTTTCAGCCCGAAATAAACGCGTTTTTTCAGACAACTGAATCCCCATGTAACAGCAAGGCTCAGAAGAGCCCACACACTCAGCTCTTAACCCCAGTGTGCAGAAAGGGTCAAAACGTATTTTTCAGCAGAAATAAACATGTTTCTGCAAGTTTGGTCAACCCCATGTAATTTATGGGCAGTAACATCACACTTTTCAAAACGTGTTTTTCAGCCCGAAATAAACGCGTTTTTTCAGACAACTGAATCTCCTTGTAACAGCAAGGATCAGAAGAGCCCACACACTCAGCTCTTAACCCCAGTGTGCAGAAAGGGTCAAAACGTGTTTTTCAGCAGAAATAAACATGTTTCTGCAAGTTTGGTCAACCCCATGTAAGTTATGGGGCAGTAACATCACACTTTTCAAAACGTGTTTTTCAGCACGATATAAACGCGTTTTTTCAGACAACTGAATCCCCATGTAACAGCAATGCTCAGAAGAGCCCACACACTCAGCTCTTAACCCCAGTGTGCAGAAAGGGTCAAAACGTGTTTTTCAGCAGAAATAAACATGTTTCTGCAAGTTTGGTCAAGCCCATGTAAGTTATGGGGCAGTAACATCACACTTTTCAAAACGTGTTTTTCAGCCCGAAATAAACGCGTTTTTTCAGACAACTGAATCTACTTGTAACAGCAAGGCTCAGAAGTGCCCACACACTCAGCCCTTAACTCCAGTGTGCAGAAAGGGTCAAAACGTGTTTTTCAGCAGAAATAAACATGTTTCTGCAAGTTTGGTCAACCCCATGTAAGTTATGGGGCAGTAACATCACACTTTTCAAAACGTGTTTTTCAGCCCGAAATAAATGCGTTTTTTCAGACAACTGAATCCCCATGTAACAGCAAGGCTCAGAAGAGCCCACACACTCAGCTCTTAACCCCAGTGTGCAGAAAGGGTCAAAACGTGTTTTTCAGCAGAAATAAACATGTTTCTGCAAGTTTGGTCAACCCCATGTAAGTTATGGGGCAGTAACATCACACTTTTCAAAACGTGTTTTTCAGCCCGAAATAAACGCGTTTTTTCAGACAACTGAATCTCCTTGTAACAGCAAGGTTCAGAAGAGCCCACACACTCAGCTCTTAACCCCAGTGTGCAGAAAGGGTCAAAACGTGTTTTTCAGCAGAAATAAACATGTTTCTGCAAGTTTGGTCAACCCAATGTAAGTTATGGGGCAGTAACATCACACTTTTCAAAACGTGTTTTTCAGCCCGAAATAAACGCGTTTTTTCAGACAACTGAATCTCCTTGTAACAGCAAGGCTCAGAAGAGCCCACACACTCAGCTCTTAACCCCAGTGTGCAGAAAGGGTCAAAACGTGTTTTTCAGCAGAAATAAACATGTTTCTGCAAGTTTGGTCAACCCCATGTAAGTTATTGGGCAGTAACATCACACTTTTCAAAACGTGTTTTTCAGCCCGAAATAAACGCGTTTTTTCAGACAACTGAATCTCCTTGTAACAGCAAGGCTCAGAAGAGCCCACACACTCAGCTCTTAACCCCAGTTTGCAGAAAGGGTCAAAACGTGTTTTTCAGCAGAAATAAACATGTTTCTGCAAGTTTGGTCAACCCCATGTAAGTTATGGGGCAGTAACATCACACTTTTCAAAACGTGTTTTTCAGCCCGAAATAAACGCGTTTTTTCAGACAACTGAATTTCCTTGTAACAGCAAGGCTCAGAAGAGCCCACACACTCAGCTCTTAACCCCAGTGTACAGAAAGTGTCAAAACGTGTTTTTCAGCAGAAATAAACATGTTTCTGCAAGTTTGGTCAACCCCATGTAAGTTATGGGGCAGTAACATCACACTTTTCAAAACGTGTTTTTCAGCCCGAAATAAACGCGTTTTTTCAGACAACTGAATCTCCTTGTAACAGCAAAGCTCAGAAGAGCCCACACACTCAGCTCTTAACCCCAGTGTGCAGAAAGGGTCAGAACGTATTTTTCAGCAGAAATAAACATGTTTCTGCAAGTTTGGTCAACCCCATGTAAGTTATGGGGCAGTAACATCACACTTTTCAAAACGTGTTTTTCAGCCCGAAATAAACGCGTTTTTTCAGACAACTGAATCTCCTTGTAACAGCAAGGCTCAGAAGAGCCCACACACTCAACTCTTAACCCAGTGTGCAGAAAGGGTGAAAACGTGTTTTTCAGCAGAAATAAACATGTTTCTGCAAGTTTGGTCAACCCCATGTAAGTTATGGGGCAGTAACATCACACTTTTCAAAACGTGTTTTTCAGCCCGAAATAAACG
>NW_027168397.1:0-31418 GCF_040954835.1 Lepisosteus oculatus | reverse complement strand
CACGTTTTTTCAGACAACTGAATCCCTATGTAACTGCAAGCTCAGAAGAGCCCACACACTCAGCTCTTAACCCCAGTGTGGCAGAACGTGTCAAAACGTGTTTTTCAGCAGAAATAAACATGTTTCTGCAAAGTTTGGTCAACCCCATGTAAGTTATGGGGCAGTTACAGTACACTTTTCAAAACGTGTTTTTCAGCCCGAAATAAACGCGTTTTTTCAGACAACTGAATCCCTATGTAACTGCAAGGCTCAGAAGAGCCCACACACTCTGCTCTTAACCCCAGTGTGCAGAAAGTGTCAAAACGTGTTTTTCAGCAGAAATAAACATGTTTCTGCAAGTTTGGTCAACCCTATGTAAGTTATGGGGCAGTTACAGTACATTTTTCAAAACGTGTTTTTCAGCCCGAAATAAACGCGTTTTTTCAGACAACTGAATCCCTATGTAACTGCAAGGCTCAGAAGAGCCCACACACTCTGCTCTTAACCCCAGTGTGCAGAAAGTGTCAAAACGTGTTTTTCAGCAGAAATAAACATGTTTCTGCAAGTTTGGTCAACCCCATGTAAGTTATTGGACAGTAACAGCACTTTTTTCAAAAAGTGTTTTTCAGCCCGAAATAAACGCGTTTTTTCAGACAACTGAATCCCTATGTAACTGCAAGGCTCAGAAGAGCCCACACACTCTGCTCTTAACCCCAGTGTGCAGAAAGTGTCAAAACATGTTTTTCAGCAGAAATAAACATGTTTCTGGAAGTTTGGTCATCCCCATGTAAGTTATGGGGCAGTTACAGTACACTTTTCAAAACGTGTTTTTCAGCCCGAAATAAACGCGTTTTTTCAGAAAACTGAATCCGTATGTAACTGCAAGGCTCAGAAGAGCCCACACACTCTGCTCTTAACCCCAGTGTGCAGAAAGTGTCAAAACGTGTTTTTCAGCAGAAATAAACATGTTTCTGCAAGTTTGGTCAACCCCATGTAAGTTATGGGGCAGTTACAGTACACTTTTCAAAACGTGTTTTTCAGCCCGAAATAAACACGTTTTTTCAGACAACTGAATCCCTATGTAACTGCAAGGCTCAGAAGAGCCCACACACTCTGCTCTTAACCCCAGTGTGCAGAAAGTGTCAAAACGTGTTTTTCAGCAGAAATAAACATGTTTCTGCAAGTTTGGTCAACCCCATGTCAGTTATGGGGCAGTAACAGCACTTTTTTCAAAACGTGTTTTTCAGCCCGAAATAAACGCGTTTTTTCAGACAACTGAATCCCTTTGTAACTGCAAGGCTCAGAAGAGCCCACACACTCTGCTCTTAACCCCAGTGTGCAGAAAGTGTCAAAACATGTTTTTCAGCAGAAATAAACATGTTTCTGCAAGTTTGGTCAACCCCATGTAAGTTATGGGGCAGTAACAGCACTTTTTTCAAAACGTGTTTTTCAGCCCGAAATAAACACGTTTTTTCAGACAACTGAATCCCTATGTAACTGCAAGGCTCAGAAGAGCCCACACACTCTGCTCTTAACCCCAGTGTGCAGAAAGTGTCAAAACGTCTTTTTCAGCAGAAATAAACATGTTTCTGCAAGTTTGGTCAACCCCATGTAAGTTATGGGGCAGTTACAGTACACTTTTCAAAACGTGTTTTTCAGCCCGAAATAAACGCGTTTTTTCAGACAACTGAATCCTTATGTAACTGCAAGGCTCAGAAGAGCCCACACACTCTGCTCTTAGCCCCAGTGAGCAGAAAGTGTCAAAACGTGCTTTTCAGCAGAAATAAACATGTTTCTGCAAGTTTGGTCAACCCCATGTCAGTTATGGGGCAGTAACAGCACTTTTTTCAAAACGTGTTTTTCAGCCCGAAATAAACGCGTTTTTTCAGACAACTGAATCCCTTTGTAACTGCAAGGCTCAGAAGAGCCCACACACTCTGCTCTTAACCCCAGTGTGCAGAAAGTGTCAAAACGTGCTTTTCAGCAGAAATAAACATGTTTCTGCAAGTTTGGTCAACCCCATGTCAGTTATGGGGCAGTAACAGCACTTTTTTCAAAACGTGTTTTTCAGCCCGAAATAAACGCGTTTTTTCAGACAACTGAATCCGTATGTAACTGCAAGGCTCAGAAGAGCCCACACACTCTGCTCTTAACCCCAGTGTGCAGAAAGTGTCAAAACGTGTTTTTCAGCAGAAATAAACATGTTTCTGCAAGTTTGGTCAACCCCATGTCAGTTATGGGGCAGTTACAGTACACTTTTCAAAACGTGTTTTTCAGCCCGAAATAAACACGTTTTTTCAGACAACTGAATCCCTATGTAACTGCAAGCTCAGAAGAGCCCACACACTCAGCTCTTAACCCCAGTGTGCAGAACGTGTCAAAACGTGTTTTTCAGCAGAAATAAACATGTTTCTGCAAGTTTGGTCAACCCCATGTAAGTTATGGGGCAGTTACAGTACACTTTTCAAAACGTGTTTTTCAGCCCGAAATAAACGCGTTTTTTCAGACAACTGAATCCCTATGTAACTGCAAGGCTCAGAAGAGCCCACACACTCTGCTCTTAACCCCAGTGTGCAGAAAGTGTCAAAACGTGTTTTTCAGCAGAAATAAACATGTTTCTGCAAGTTTGGTCAACCCTATGTAAGTTATGGGGCAGTTACAGTACACTTTTCAAAACGTGTTTTTCAGCCCGAAATAAACGCGTTTTTTCAGACAACTGAATCCCTATGTAACTGCAAGGCTCAGAAGAGCCCACACACTCTGCTCTTAACCCCAGTGTGCAGAAAGTGTCAAAACGTGTTTTTCAGCAGAAATAAACATGTTTCTGCAAGTTTGGTCAACCCCATGTAAGTTATTGGACAGTAACAGCACTTTTTTCAAAAAGTGTTTTTCAGCCCGAAATAAACGCGTTTTTTCAGACAACTGAATCCCTATGTAACTGCAAGGCTCAGAAGAGCCCACACACTCTGCTCTTAACCCCAGTGTGCAGAAAGTGTCAAAACATGTTTTTCAGCAGAAATAAACATGTTTCTGGAAGTTTGGTCATCCCCATGTAAGTTATGGGGCAGTTACAGTACACTTTTCAAAACGTGTTTTTCAGCCTGAAATAAACGCGTTTTTTCAGAAAACTGAATCCGTATGTAACTGCAAGGCTCAGAAGAGCCCACACACTCTGCTCTTAACCCCAGTGTGCAGAAAGTGTCAAAACGTGTTTTTCAGCAGAAATAAACATGTTTCTGCAAGTTTGGTCAACCCCATGTCAGTTATGGGGCAGTAACAGCACTTTTTTCAAAACGTGTTTTTCAGCCCGAAATAAACGCGTTTTTTCAGACAACTGAATCCCTTTGTAACTGCAAGGCTCAGAAGAGCCCACACACTCTGCTCTTAACCCCAGTGTGCAGAAAGTGTCAAAACATGTTTTTCAGCAGAAATAAACATGTTTCTGCAAGTTTGGTCAACCCCATGTAAGTTATTGGACAGTAACAGCACTTTTTTCAAAACGTGTTTTTCAGCCCGAAATAAACGCGTTTTTTCAGACAACTGAATCCGTATGTAACTGCAAGGCTCAGAAGAGCCCACACACACTGCTCTTAACCCCAGTGTGCAGAAAGTGTCAAAACGTGTTTTTCAGCAGAAATAAACATGTTTCTGCAAGTTTGGTCAACCCCATGTAAGTTATGGGGCAGTTACAGTACACTTTTCAAAACGTGTTTTTCAGCCCGAAATAAACACGTTTTTTCAGACAACTGAATCCCTATGTAACTGCAAGCTCAGAAGAGCCCACACACTCAGCTCTTAACCCCAGTGTGCAGAAAGTGTCAAAACATGTTTTTCAGCAGAAATAAACATGTTTCTGCAAGTTTGGTCAACCCCATGTAAGTTATGGGGCAGTAACAGCACTTTTTTCAAAACGTGTTTTTCAGCCCGAAATAAACGCGTTTTTTCAGACAACTGAATCCCTATGTAACTGCAAGGCTCAGAAGAGCCCACACACTCTGCTCTTAACCCCAGTGTGCAGAAAGTGTCAAAACATGTTTTTCAGCAGAAATAAACATGTTTCTGCAAGTTTGGTCAACCCCATGTAAGTTATTGGACAGTAACAGCACTTTTTTCAAAACGTGTTTTTCAGCCCGAAATAAACGCGTTTTTTCAGACAACTGAATCCCTATGTAACTGCAAGGCTCAGAAGAGCCCACACACTCTGCTCTTAACCCCAGTGTGCAGAAAGTGTCAAAACATGTTTTTCAGCAGAAATAAACATGTTTCTGGAAGTTTGGTCATCCCCATGTAAGTTATGGGGCAGTTACAGTACACTTTTCAAAACGTGTTTTTCAGCCCGAAATAAACGCGTTTTTTCAGAAAACTGAATCCGTATGTAACTGCAAGGCTCAGAAGAGCCCACACACTCTGCTCTTAACCCCAGTGTGCAGAAAGTGTCAAAACGTGTTTTTCAGCAGAAATAAACATGTTTCTGCAAGTTTGGTCAACCCCATGTAAGTTATGGGGCAGTTACAGTACACTTTTCAAAACGTGTTTTTCAGCCCGAAATAAACACGTTTTTTCAGACAACTGAATCCCTATGTAACTGCAAGGCTCAGAAGAGCCCACACACTCTGCTCTTAACCCCAGTGTGCAGAAAGTGTCAAAACGTGTTTTTCAGCAGAAATAAACATGTTTCTGCAAGTTTGGTCAACCCCATGTCAGTTATGGGGCAGTAACAGCACTTTTTTCAAAACGTGTTTTTCAGCCCGAAATAAACGCGTTTTTTCAGACAACTGAATCCCTTTGTAACTGCAAGGCTCAGAAGAGCCCACACACTCTGCTCTTAACCCCAGTGTGCAGAAAGTGTCAAAACATGTTTTTCAGCAGAAATAAACATGTTTCTGCAAGTTTGGTCAACCCCATGTAAGTTATGGGGCAGTAACAGCACTTTTTTCAAAACGTGTTTTTCAGCCCGAAATAAACGCGTTTTTTCAGACAACTGAATCCCTATGTAACTGCAAGGCTCAGAAGAGCCCACACACTCTGCTCTTAACCCCAGTGTGCAGAAAGTGTCAAAACGTCTTTTTCAGCAGAAATAAACATGTTTCTGCAAGTTTGGTCAACCCCATGTAAGTTATGGGGCAGTTACAGTACACTTTTCAAAACGTGTTTTTCAGCCCGAAATAAACGCGTTTTTTCAGACAACTGAATCCCTATGTAACTGCAAGGCTCAGAAGAGCCCACACACTCTGCTCTTAACCCCAGTGTGCAGAAAGTGTCAAAACGTGTTTTTCAGCAGAAATAAACATGTTTCTGCAAGTTTGGTCAACCCCATGTCAGTTATGGGGCAGTAACAGCACTTTTTTCAAAACGTGTTTTTCAGCACGAAATAAACGCGTTTTTTCAGACAACTGAATCCCTATGTAACTGCAAAGCTCAGAAGAGCCCACACACTCTGCTCTTAACCCCAGTGTGCAGAAAGTGTCAAAACGTGTTTTTCAGCAGAAATAAACATGTTTCTGCAAGTTTGGTCATCCCCATGTAAGTTATGGGGCAGTTACAGTACACTTTTCAAAACGTGTTTTTCAGCCCGAAATAAACGCGTTTTTTCAGACAACTGAATCCTTATGTAACTGCAAGGCTCAGAAGAGCCCACACACTCTGCTCTTAGCCCCAGTGAGCAGAAAGTGTCAAAACGTGCTTTTCAGCAGAAATAAACATGTTTCTGCAAGTTTGGTCAACCCCATGTCAGTTATGGGGCAGTAACAGCACTTTTTTCAAAACGTGTTTTTCAGCCCGAAATAAACGCGTTTTTTCAGACAACTGAATCCCTTTGTAACTGCAAGGCTCAGAAGAGCCCACACACTCTGCTCTTAACCCCAGTGTGCAGAAAGTGTCAAAACATGTTTTTCAGCAGAAATAAACATGTTTCTGCAAGTTTGGTCAACCCCATGTAAGTTATGGGGCAGTTACAGTACACTTTTCAAAACGTGTTTTTCAGCCCGAAATAAACACGTTTTTTCAGACAACTGAATCCCTATGTAACTGCAAGGCTCAGCCCACACACTCTGCTCTTAACCCCAGTGTGCAGAAAGTGTCAAAACGTGTTTTTCAGCAGAAATAAACATGTTTCTGCAAGTTTGGTCAACCCCATGTCAGTTATGGGGCAGTAACAGCACTTTTTTCAAAACGTGTTTTTCAGCCCGAAATAAACGCGTTTTTTCAGACAACTGAATCCCTTTGTAACTGCAAGGCTCAGAAGAGCCCACACACTCTGCTCTTAACCCCAGTGTGCAGAAAGTGTCAAAACATGTTTTTCAGCAGAAATAAACATGTTTCTGCAAGTTTGGTCAACCCCATGTAAGTTATTGGACAGTAACAGCACTTTTTTCAAAACGTGTTTTTCAGCCCGAAATAAACGCGTTTTTTCAGAAAACTGAATCCGTATGTAACTGCAAGGCTCAGAAGAGCCCACACACTCTGCTCTTAACCCCAGTGTGCAGAAAGTGTCAAAACGTGTTTTTCAGCAGAAATAAACATGTTTCTGCAAGTTTGGTCAACCCCATGTCAGTTATGGGGCAGTAACAGCACTTTTTTCAAAACGTGTTTTTCAGCACGAAATAAACGCGTTTTTTCAGACAACTGAATCCCTATGTAACTGCAAAGCTCAGAAGAGCCCACACACTCTGCTCTTAACCCCAGTGTGCAGAAAGTGTCAAAACGTGTTTTTCAGCAGAAATAAACATGTTTCTGCAAGTTTGGTCATCCCCATGTAAGTTATGGGGCAGTTACAGTACACTTTTCAAAACGTGTTTTTCAGCCCGAAATAAACGCGTTTTTTCATACAACTGAATCCTTATGTAACTGCAAGGCTCAGAAGAGCCCACACACTCTGCTCTTAGCCCCAGTGAGCAGAAAGTGTCAAAACGTGCTTTTCAGCAGAAATAAACATGTTTCTGCAAGTTTGGTCAACCCCATGTCAGTTATGGGGCAGTAACAGCACTTTTTTCAAAACGTGTTTTTCAGCCCGAAATAAACGCGTTTTTTCAGACAACTGAATCCGTATGTAACTGCAAGGCTCAGAAGAGCCCACACACTCTGCTCTTAACCCCAGTGTGCAGAAAGTGTCAAAACGTGTTTTTCAGCAGAAATAAACATGTTTCTGCAAGTTTGGTCAACCCCATATCAGTTATGGGGCAGTTACAGTACACTTTTCAAAACGTGTTTTTCAGCCCGAAATAAACACGTTTTTTCAGACAACTGAATCCCTATGTAACTGCAAGCTCAGAAGAGCCCACACACTCAGCTCTTAACCCCAGTGTGCAGAACGTGTCAAAACGTGTTTTTCAGCAGAAATAAACATGTTTCTGCAAGTTTGGTCAACCCCATGTAAGTTATGGGGCAGTTACAGTACACTTTTCAAAACGTGTTTTTCAGCCCGAAATAAACGCGTTTTTTCAGACAACTGAATCCCTATGTAACTGCAAGGCTCAGAAGAGCCCACACACTCTGCTCTTAACCCCAGTGTGCAGAAAGTGTCAAAACGTGTTTTTCAGCAGAAATAAACATGTTTCTGCAAGTTTGGTCAACCCTATGTAAGTTATGGGGCAGTTACAGTACACTTTTCAAAACGTGTTTTTCAGCCCGAAATAAACGCGTTTTTTCAGACAACTGAATCCCTATGTAACTGCAAGGCTCAGAAGAGCCCACACACTCTGCTCTTAACCCCAGTGTGCAGAAAGTGTCAAAACGTGTTTTTCAGCAGAAATAAACATGTTTCTGCAAGTTTGGTCAACCCCATGTAAGTTATTGGACAGTAACAGCACTTTTTTCAAAAAGTGTTTTTCAGCCCGAAATAAACGCGTTTTTTCAGACAACTGAATCCCTATGTAACTGCAAGGCTCAGAAGAGCCCACACACTCTGCTCTTAACCCCAGTGTGCAGAAAGTGTCAAAACATGTTTTTCAGCAGAAATAAACATGTTTCTGGAAGTTTGGTCATCCCCATGTAAGTTATGGGGCAGTTACAGTACACTTTTCAAAACGTGTTTTTCAGCCCGAAATAAACGCGTTTTTTCAGAAAACTGAATCCGTATGTAACTGCAAGGCTCAGAAGAGCCCACACACTCTGCTCTTAACCCCAGTGTGCAGAAAGTGTCAAAACGTGTTTTTCAGCAGAAATAAACATGTTTCTGCAAGTTTGGTCAACCCCATGTAAGTTATGGGGCAGTTACAGTACACTTTTCAAAACGTGTTTTTCAGCCCGAAATAAACACGTTTTTTCAGACAACTGAATCCCTATGTAACTGCAAGGCTCAGAAGAGCCCACACACTCTGCTCTTAACCCCAGTGTGCAGAAAGTGTCAAAACGTGTTTTTCAGCAGAAATAAACATGTTTCTGCAAGTTTGGTCAACCCCATGTCAGTTATGGGGCAGTAACAGCACTTTTTTCAAAACGTGTTTTTCAGCCCGAAATAAACGCGTTTTTTCAGACAACTGAATCCCTTTGTAACTGCAAGGCTCAGAAGAGCCCACACACTCTGCTCTTAACCCCAGTGTGCAGAAAGTGTCAAAACATGTTTTTCAGCAGAAATAAACATGTTTCTGCAATTTGGTCAACCCCATGTAAGTTATGGGGCAGTAACAGCACTTTTTTCAAAACGTGTTTTTCAGCCCGAAATAAACACGTTTTTTCAGACAACTGAATCCCTATGTAACTGCAAGGCTCAGAAGAGCCCACACACTCTGCTCTTAACCCCAGTGTGCAGAAAGTGTCAAAACGTCTTTTTCAGCAGAAATAAACATGTTTCTGCAAGTTTGGTCAACCCCATGTAAGTTATGGGGCAGTTACAGTACACTTTTCAAAACGTGTTTTTCAGCCCGAAATAAACGCGTTTTTTCAGACAACTGAATCCTTATGTAACTGCAAGGCTCAGAAGAGCCCACACACTCTGCTCTTAGCCCCAGTGAGCAGAAAGTGTCAAAACGTGCTTTTCAGCAGAAATAAACATGTTTCTGCAAGTTTGGTCAACCCCATGTCAGTTATGGGGCAGTAACAGCACTTTTTTCAAAACGTGTTTTTCAGCCCGAAATAAACGCGTTTTTTCAGACAACTGAATCCCTTTGTAACTGCAAGGCTCAGAAGAGCCCACACACTCTGCTCTTAACCCCAGTGTGCAGAAAGTGTCAAAACGTGCTTTTCAGCAGAAATAAACATGTTTCTGCAAGTTTGGTCAACCCCATGTCAGTTATGGGGCAGTAACAGCACTTTTTTCAAAACGTGTTTTTCAGCCCGAAATAAACGCGTTTTTTCAGACAACTGAATCCGTATGTAACTGCAAGGCTCAGAAGAGCCCACACACTCTGCTCTTAACCCCAGTGTGCAGAAAGTGTCAAAACGTGTTTTTCAGCAGAAATAAACATGTTTCTGCAAGTTTGGTCAACCCCATGTCAGTTATGGGGCAGTTACAGTACACTTTTCAAAACGTGTTTTTCAGCCCGAAATAAACACGTTTTTTCAGACAACTGAATCCCTATGTAACTGCAAGCTCAGAAGAGCCCACACACTCAGCTCTTAACCCCAGTGTGCAGAACGTGTCAAAACGTGTTTTTCAGCAGAAATAAACATGTTTCTGCAAGTTTGGTCAACCCCATGTAAGTTATGGGGCAGTTACAGTACACTTTTCAAAACGTGTTTTTCAGCCCGAAATAAACGCGTTTTTTCAGACAACTGAATCCCTATGTAACTGCAAGGCTCAGAAGAGCCCACACACTCTGCTCTTAACCCCAGTGTGCAGAAAGTGTCAAAACGTGTTTTTCAGCAGAAATAAACATGTTTCTGCAAGTTTGGTCAACCCTATGTAAGTTATGGGGCAGTTACAGTACACTTTTCAAAACGTGTTTTTCAGCCCGAAATAAACGCGTTTTTTCAGACAACTGAATCCCTATGTAACTGCAAGGCTCAGAAGAGCCCACACACTCTGCTCTTAACCCCAGTGTGCAGAAAGTGTCAAAACGTGTTTTTCAGCAGAAATAAACATGTTTCTGCAAGTTTGGTCAACCCCATGTAAGTTATTGGACAGTAACAGCACTTTTTTCAAAAAGTGTTTTTCAGCCCGAAATAAACGCGTTTTTTCAGACAACTGAATCCCTATGTAACTGCAAGGCTCAGAAGAGCCCACACACTCTGCTCTTAACCCCAGTGTGCAGAAAGTGTCAAAACATGTTTTTCAGCAGAAATAAACATGTTTCTGGAAGTTTGGTCATCCCCATGTAAGTTATGGGGCAGTTACAGTACACTTTTCAAAACGTGTTTTTCAGCCTGAAATAAACGCGTTTTTTCAGAAAACTGAATCCGTATGTAACTGCAAGGCTCAGAAGAGCCCACACACTCTGCTCTTAACCCCAGTGTGCAGAAAGTGTCAAAACGTGTTTTTCAGCAGAAATAAACATGTTTCTGCAAGTTTGGTCAACCCCATGTCAGTTATGGGGCAGTAACAGCACTTTTTTCAAAACGTGTTTTTCAGCCCGAAATAAACGCGTTTTTTCAGACAACTGAATCCCTTTGTAACTGCAAGGCTCAGAAGAGCCCACACACTCTGCTCTTAACCCCAGTGTGCAGAAAGTGTCAAAACATGTTTTTCAGCAGAAATAAACATGTTTCTGCAAGTTTGGTCAACCCCATGTAAGTTATTGGACAGTAACAGCACTTTTTTCAAAACGTGTTTTTCAGCCCGAAATAAACGCGTTTTTTCAGACAACTGAATCCGTATGTAACTGCAAGGCTCAGAAGAGCCCACACACACTGCTCTTAACCCCAGTGTGCAGAAAGTGTCAAAACGTGTTTTTCAGCAGAAATAAACATGTTTCTGCAAGTTTGGTCAACCCCATGTAAGTTATGGGGCAGTTACAGTACACTTTTCAAAACGTGTTTTTCAGCCCGAAATAAACACGTTTTTTCAGACAACTGAATCCCTATGTAACTGCAAGCTCAGAAGAGCCCACACACTCAGCTCTTAACCCCAGTGTGCAGAAAGTGTCAAAACATGTTTTTCAGCAGAAATAAACATGTTTCTGCAAGTTTGGTCAACCCCATGTAAGTTATGGGGCAGTAACAGCACTTTTTTCAAAACGTGTTTTTCAGCCCGAAATAAACGCGTTTTTTCAGACAACTGAATCCCTATGTAACTGCAAGGCTCAGAAGAGCCCACACACTCTGCTCTTAACCCCAGTGTGCAGAAAGTGTCAAAACATGTTTTTCAGCAGAAATAAACATGTTTCTGCAAGTTTGGTCAACCCCATGTAAGTTATTGGACAGTAACAGCACTTTTTTCAAAACGTGTTTTTCAGCCCGAAATAAACGCGTTTTTTCAGACAACTGAATCCCTATGTAACTGCAAGGCTCAGAAGAGCCCACACACTCTGCTCTTAACCCCAGTGTGCAGAAAGTGTCAAAACATGTTTTTCAGCAGAAATAAACATGTTTCTGGAAGTTTGGTCATCCCCATGTAAGTTATGGGGCAGTTACAGTACACTTTTCAAAACGTGTTTTTCAGCCCGAAATAAACGCGTTTTTTCAGAAAACTGAATCCGTATGTAACTGCAAGGCTCAGAAGAGCCCACACACTCTGCTCTTAACCCCAGTGTGCAGAAAGTGTCAAAACGTGTTTTTCAGCAGAAATAAACATGTTTCTGCAAGTTTGGTCAACCCCATGTAAGTTATGGGGCAGTTACAGTACACTTTTCAAAACGTGTTTTTCAGCCCGAAATAAACACGTTTTTTCAGACAACTGAATCCCTATGTAACTGCAAGGCTCAGAAGAGCCCACACACTCTGCTCTTAACCCCAGTGTGCAGAAAGTGTCAAAACGTGTTTTTCAGCAGAAATAAACATGTTTCTGCAAGTTTGGTCAACCCCATGTCAGTTATGGGGCAGTAACAGCACTTTTTTCAAAACGTGTTTTTCAGCCCGAAATAAACGCGTTTTTTCAGACAACTGAATCCCTTTGTAACTGCAAGGCTCAGAAGAGCCCACACACTCTGCTCTTAACCCCAGTGTGCAGAAAGTGTCAAAACATGTTTTTCAGCAGAAATAAACATGTTTCTGCAAGTTTGGTCAACCCCATGTAAGTTATGGGGCAGTAACAGCACTTTTTTCAAAACGTGTTTTTCAGCCCGAAATAAACGCGTTTTTTCAGACAACTGAATCCCTATGTAACTGCAAGGCTCAGAAGAGCCCACACACTCTGCTCTTAACCCCAGTGTGCAGAAAGTGTCAAAACGTCTTTTTCAGCAGAAATAAACATGTTTCTGCAAGTTTGGTCAACCCCATGTAAGTTATGGGGCAGTTACAGTACACTTTTCAAAACGTGTTTTTCAGCCCGAAATAAACGCGTTTTTTCAGACAACTGAATCCCTATGTAACTGCAAGGCTCAGAAGAGCCCACACACTCTGCTCTTAACCCCAGTGTGCAGAAAGTGTCAAAACGTGTTTTTCAGCAGAAATAAACATGTTTCTGCAAGTTTGGTCAACCCCATGTCAGTTATGGGGCAGTAACAGCACTTTTTTCAAAACGTGTTTTTCAGCACGAAATAAACGCGTTTTTTCAGACAACTGAATCCCTATGTAACTGCAAAGCTCAGAAGAGCCCACACACTCTGCTCTTAACCCCAGTGTGCAGAAAGTGTCAAAACGTGTTTTTCAGCAGAAATAAACATGTTTCTGCAAGTTTGGTCATCCCCATGTAAGTTATGGGGCAGTTACAGTACACTTTTCAAAACGTGTTTTTCAGCCCGAAATAAACGCGTTTTTTCAGACAACTGAATCCTTACGTAACTGCAGGGCTCAGAAGAGCCCACACACTCTGCTCTTAGCCCCAGTGAGCAGAAAGTGTCAAAACGTGCTTTTCAGCAGAAATAAACATGTTTCTGCAAGTTTGGTCAACCCCATGTCAGTTATGGGGCAGTAACAGCACTTTTTTCAAAACGTGTTTTTCAGCCCGAAATAAACGCGTTTTTTCAGACAACTGAATCCCTTTGTAACTGCAAGGCTCAGAAGAGCCCACACACTCTGCTCTTAACCCCAGTGTGCAGAAAGTGTCAAAACATGTTTTTCAGCAGAAATAAACATGTTTCTGCAAGTTTGGTCAACCCCATGTAAGTTATGGGGCAGTAACAGCACTTTTTTCAAAACGTGTTTTTCAGCCCGAAATAAACGCGTTTTTTCAGACAACTGAATCCCTATGTAACTGCAAGGCTCAGAAGAGCCCACACACTCTGCTCTTAACCCCAGTGTGCAGAAAGTGTCAAAACATGTTTTTCAGCAGAAATAAACATGTTTCTGGAAGTTTGGTCATCCCCATGTAAGTTATGGGGCAGTTACAGTACACTTTTCAAGACGTGTTATTCAGCCCGAAATAAACGCGTTTTTTCCGAAAACTGAATCCGTATGTAACTGCAAGGCTCAGAAGAGCCCACACACTCTGCTCTTAACCCCAGTGTGCAGAAAGTGTCAAAACGTGTTTTTCAGCAGAAATAAACATGTTTCTGCAAGTTTGGTCAACCCCATGTCAGTTATGGGGCAGTAACAGCACTTTTTTCAAAACGTGTTTTTCAGCCCGAAATAAACGCGTTTTTTCAGACAACTGAATCCCTTTGTAACTGCAAGGCTCAGAAGAGCCCACACACTCTGCTCTTAACCCCAGTGTGCAGAAAGTGTCAAAACGTGTTTTTCAGCAGAAATAAACATGTTTCTGCAAGTTTGGTCAACCCCATGTCAGTTATGGGGCAGTAACAGCACTTTTTTCAAAACGTGTTTTTCAGCCCGAAATAAACGCGTTTTTTCAGACAACTGAATCCCTATGTAACTGCAAGGCTCAGAAGAGCCCACACACTCTGCTCTTAACCCCAGTGTGCAGAAAGTGTCAAAACGTCTTTTTCAGCAGAAATAAACATGTTTCTGCAAGTTTGGTCAACCCCATGTAAGTTATGGGGCAGTTACAGTACACTTTTCAAAACGTGTTTTTCAGCCCGAAATAAACGCGTTTTTTCAGACAACTGAATCCCTATGTAACTGCAAGGCTCAGAAGAGCCCACACACTCTGCTCTTAACCCCAGTGTGCAGAAAGTGTCAAAACGTGTTTTTCAGCAGAAATAAACATGTTTCTGCAAGTTTGGTCAACCCCATGTCAGTTATGGGGCAGTAACAGCACTTTTTTCAAAACGTGTTTTTCAGCACGAAATAAACGCGTTTTTTCAGACAACTGAATCCCTATGTAACTGCAAAGCTCAGAAGAGCCCACACACTCTGCTCTTAACCCCAGTGTGCAGAAAGTGTCAAAACGTGTTTTTCAGCAGAAATAAACATGTTTCTGCAAGTTTGGTCATCCCCATGTAAGTTATGGGGCAGTTACAGTACACTTTTCAAAACGTGTTTTTCAGCCCGAAATAAACGCGTTTTTTCATACAACTGAATCCTTATGTAACTGCAAGGCTCAGAAGAGCCCACACACTCTGCTCTTAGCCCCAGTGAGCAGAAAGTGTCAAAACGTTCTTTTCAGCAGAAATAAACATGTTTCTGCAAGTTTGGTCAACCCCATGTCAGTTATGGGGCAGTAACAGCACTTTTTTCAAAACGTGTTTTTCAGCCCGAAATAAACGCGTTTTTTCAGACAACTGAATCCCTTTGTAACTGCAAGGCTCAGAAGAGCCCACACACTCTGCTCTTAACCCCAGTGTGCAGAAAGTGTCAAAACATGTTTTTCAGCAGAAATAAACATGTTTCTGCAAGTTTGGTCAACCCCATGTAAGTTATGGGGCAGTAACAGCACTTTTTTCAAAACGTGTTTTTCAGCCCGAAATAAACGCGTTTTTTCAGACAACTGAATCCCTATGTAACTGCAAGGCTCAGAAGAGCCCACACACTCTGCTCTTAACCCCAGTGTGCAGAAAGTGTCAAAACATGTTTTTCAGCAGAAATAAACATGTTTCTGGAAGTTTGGTCATCCCCATGTAAGTTATGGGGCAGTTACAGTACACTTTTCAAGACGTGTTATTCAGCCCGAAATAAACGCGTTTTTTCAGAAAACTGAATCCGTATGTAACTGCAAGGCTCAGAAGAGCCCACACACTCTGCTCTTAACCCCAGTGTGCAGAAAGTGTCAAAACATGTTTTTCAGCAGAAATAAACATGTTTCTGCAAGTTTGGTCAACCCCATGTCAGTTATGGGGCAGTAACAGCACTTTTTTCAAAACGTGTTTTTCAGCCCGAAATAAACGCGTTTTTTCAGACAACTGAATCCCTTTGTAACTGCAAGGCTCAGAAGAGCCCACACACTCTGCTCTTAACCCCAGTGTGCAGAAAGTGTCAAAACATGTTTTTCAGCAGAAATAAACATGTTTCTGCAAGTTTGGTCAACCCCATGTAAGTTATTGGACAGTAACAGCACTTTTTTCAAAACGTGTTTTTCAGCCCGAAATAAACGCGTTTTTTCAGAAAACTGAATCCGTATGTAACTGCAAGGCTCAGAAGAGCCCACACACTCTGCTCTTAACCCCAGTGTGCAGAAAGTGTCAAAACGTGCTTTTCAGCAGAAATAAACATGTTCTGCAAGTTTGGTCAACCCCATGTCAGTTATGGGGCAGTAACAGCACTTTTTTCAAAACGTGTTTTTCAGCCCGAAATAAACGCGTTTTTTCAGACAACTGAATCCCTTTGTAACTGCAAGGCTCAGAAGAGCCCACACACTCTGCTCTTAACCCCAGTGTGCAGAAAGTGTCAAAACATGTTTTTCAGCAGAAATAAACATGTTTCTGCAAGTTTGGTCAACCCCATGTAAGTTATGGGGCAGTAACAGCACTTTTTTCAAAACGTGTTTTTCAGCCCGAAATAAACGCGTTTTTTCAGACAACTGAATCCCTATGTAACTGCAAGGCTCAGAAGAGCCCACACACTCTGCTCTTAACCCCAGTGTGCAGAAAGTGTCAAAACATGTTTTTCAGCAGAAATAAACATGTTTCTGGAAGTTTGGTCATCCCCATGTAAGTTATGGGGCAGTTACAGTACACTTTTCAAGACGTGTTATTCAGCCCGAAATAAACGCGTTTTTTCCGAAAACTGAATCCGTATGTAACTGCAAGGCTCAGAAGAGCCCACACACTCTGCTCTTAACCCCAGTGTGCAGAAAGTGTCAAAACGTGTTTTTCAGCAGAAATAAACATGTTTCTGCAAGTTTGGTCAACCCCATGTCAGTTATGGGGCAGTAACAGCACTTTTTTCAAAACGTGTTTTTCAGCCCGAAATAAACGCGTTTTTTCAGACAACTGAATCCCTTTGTAACTGCAAGGCTCAGAAGAGCCCACACACTCTGCTCTTAACCCCAGTGTGCAGAAAGTGTCAAAACGTGTTTTTCAGCAGAAATAAACATGTTTCTGCAAGTTTGGTCAACCCCATGTCAGTTATGGGGCAGTAACAGCACTTTTTTCAAAACGTGTTTTTCAGCCCGAAATAAACGCGTTTTTTCAGACAACTGAATCCCTATGTAACTGCAAGGCTCAGAAGAGCCCACACACTCTGCTCTTAACCCCAGTGTGCAGAAAGTGTCAAAACGTCTTTTTCAGCAGAAATAAACATGTTTCTGCAAGTTTGGTCAACCCCATGTAAGTTATGGGGCAGTTACAGTACACTTTTCAAAACGTGTTTTTCAGCCCGAAATAAACGCGTTTTTTCAGACAACTGAATCCCTATGTAACTGCAAGGCTCAGAAGAGCCCACACACTCTGCTCTTAACCCCAGTGTGCAGAAAGTGTCAAAACGTGTTTTTCAGCAGAAATAAACATGTTTCTGCAAGTTTGGTCAACCCCATGTCAGTTATGGGCAGTAACAGCACTTTTTTCAAAACGTGTTTTTCAGCACGAAATAAACGCGTTTTTTCAGACAACTGAATCCCTATGTAACTGCAAAGCTCAGAAGAGCCCACACACTCTGCTCTTAACCCCAGTGTGCAGAAAGTGTCAAAACGTGTTTTTCAGCAGAAATAAACATGTTTCTGCAAGTTTGGTCATCCCCATGTAAGTTATGGGGCAGTTACAGTACACTTTTCAAAACGTGTTTTTCAGCCCCGAAATAAACGCGTTTTTTCATACAACTGAATCCTTATGTAACTGCAAGGCTCAGAAGAGCCCACACACTCTGCTCTTAGCCCCAGTGAGCAGAAAGTGTCAAAACGTTCTTTTCAGCAGAAATAAACATGTTTCTGCAAGTTTGGTCAACCCCATGTCAGTTATGGGGCAGTAACAGCACTTTTTTCAAAACGTGTTTTTCAGCCCGAAATAAACGCGTTTTTTCAGACAACTGAATCCCTTTGTAACTGCAAGGCTCAGAAGAGCCCACACACTCTGCTCTTAACCCCAGTGTGCAGAAAGTGTCAAAACATGTTTTTCAGCAGAAATAAACATGTTTCTGCAAGTTTGGTCAACCCCATGTAAGTTATGGGGCAGTAACAGCACTTTTTTCAAAACGTGTTTTTCAGCCCGAAATAAACGCGTTTTTTCAGACAACTGAATCCCTATGTAACTGCAAGGCTCAGAAGAGCCCACACACTCTGCTCTTAACCCCAGTGTGCAGAAAGTGTCAAAACATGTTTTTCAGCAGAAATAAACATGTTTCTGGAAGTTTGGTCATCCCCATGTAAGTTATGGGGCAGTTACAGTACACTTTTCAAGACGTGTTATTCAGCCCGAAATAAACGCGTTTTTTCAGAAAACTGAATCCGTATGTAACTGCAAGGCTCAGAAGAGCCCACACACTCTGCTCTTAACCCCAGTGTGCAGAAAGTGTCAAAACATGTTTTTCAGCAGAAATAAACATGTTTCTGCAAGTTTGGTCAACCCCATGTCAGTTATGGGGCAGTAACAGCACTTTTTTCAAAACGTGTTTTTCAGCCCGAAATAAACGCGTTTTTTCAGACAACTGAATCCCTTTGTAACTGCAAGGCTCAGAAGAGCCCACACACTCTGCTCTTAACCCCAGTGTGCAGAAAGTGTCAAAACATGTTTTTCAGCAGAAATAAACATGTTTCTGCAAGTTTGGTCAACCCCATGTAAGTTATTGGACAGTAACAGCACTTTTTTCAAAACGTGTTTTTCAGCCCGAAATAAACGCGTTTTTTCAGAAAACTGAATCCGTATGTAACTGCAAGGCTCAGAAGAGCCCACACACTCTGCTCTTAACCCCAGTGTGCAGAAAGTGTCAAAACGTGTTTTTCAGCAGAAATAAACATGTTTCTGCAAGTTTGGTCAACCCCATGTCAGTTATGGGGCAGTAACAGCACTTTTTTCAAAACGTGTTTTTCAGCCCGAAATAAACGCGTTTTTTCAGACAACTGAATCCCTATGTAACTGCAAGGCTCAGAAGAGCCCACACACTCTGCTCTTAACCCCAGTGTGCAGAAAGTGTCAAAACGTCTTTTTCAGCAGAAATAAACATGTTTCTGCAAGTTTGGTCAACCCCATGTAAGTTATGGGGCAGTTACAGTACACTTTTCAAAACGTGTTTTTCAGCCCGAAATAAACGCGTTTTTTCAGACAACTGAATCCCTATGTAACTGCAAGGCTCAGAAGAGCCCACACACTCTGCTCTTAACCCCAGTGTGCAGAAAGTGTCAAAACGTGTTTTTCAGCAGAAATAAACATGTTTCTGCAAGTTTGGTCAACCCCATGTCAGTTATGGGGCAGTAACAGCACTTTTTTCAAAACGTGTTTTTCAGCACGAAATAAACGCGTTTTTTCAGACAACTGAATCCCTATGTAACTGCAAAGCTCAGAAGAGCCCACACACTCTGCTCTTAACCCCAGTGTGCAGAAAGTGTCAAAACGTGTTTTTCAGCAGAAATAAACATGTTTCTGCAAGTTTGGTCAACCCCATGTAAGTTATGGGGCAGTTACAGTACACTTTTCAAAACGTGTTTTTCAGCCCGAAATAAACGCGTTTTTTCAGACAACTGAATCCCTATGTAACTGCAAGGCTCAGAAGAGCCCACACACTCTGCTCTTAACCCCAGTGTGCAGAAAGTGTCAAAACGTGTTTTTCAGCAGAAATAAACATGTTTCTGGAAGTTTGGTCATCCCCATGTAAGTTATGGGGCAGTTACAGTACACTTTTCAAAACGTGTTTTTCAGCCCGAAATAAACGCGTTTTTTCAGACAACTGAATCCGTATGTAACTGCAAGGCTCAGAAGAGCCCACACACACTGCTCTTAACCCCAGTGTGCAGAAAGTGTCAAAACGTGTTTTTCAGCAGAAATAAACATGTTTCTGCAAGTTTGGTCAACCCCATGTAAGTTATGGGGCAGTTACAGTACACTTTTCAAAACGTGTTTTTCAGCCCGAAATAAACACGTTTTTTCAGACAACTGAATCCCTATGTAACTGCAAGCTCAGAAGAGCCCACACACTCAGCTCTTAACCCCAGTGTGCAGAAAGTGTCAAAACATGTTTTTCAGCAGAAATAAACATGTTTCTGCAAGTTTGGTCAACCCCATGTAAGTTATGGGGCAGTAACAGCACTTTTTTCAAAACGTGTTTTTCAGCCCGAAATAAACGCGTTTTTTCAGACAACTGAATCCCTATGTAACTGCAAGGCTCAGAAGAGCCCACACACTCTGCTCTTAACCCCAGTGTGCAGAAAGTGTCAAAACATGTTTTTCAGCAGAAATAAACATGTTTCTGGAAGTTTGGTCATCCCCATGTAAGTTATGGGGCAGTTACAGTACACTTTTCAAAACGTGTTTTTCAGCCCGAAATAAACGCGTTTTTTCAGAAAACTGAATCCGTATGTAACTGCAAGGCTCAGAAGAGCCCACACACTCTGCTCTTAACCCCAGTGTGCAGAAAGTGTCAAAACGTGTTTTTCAGCAGAAATAAACATGTTTCTGCAAGTTTGGTCAACCCCATGTAAGTTATGGGGCAGTTACAGTACACTTTTCAAAACGTGTTTTTCAGCCCGAAATAAACACGTTTTTTCAGACAACTGAATCCCTATGTAACTGCAAGGCTCAGAAGAGCCCACACACTCTGCTCTTAACCCCAGTGTGCAGAAAGTGTCAAAACATGTTTTTCAGCAGAAATAAACATGTTTCTGCAAGTTTGGTCAACCCCATGTAAGTTATGGGGCAGTAACAGCACTTTTTTCAAAACGTGTTTTTCAGCCCGAAATAAACGCGTTTTTTCAGACAACTGAATCCCTATGTAACTGCAAGGCTCAGAAGAGCCCACACACTCTGCTCTTAACCCCAGTGTGCAGAAAGTGTCAAAACGTCTTTTTCAGCAGAAATAAACATGTTTCTGCAAGTTTGGTCAACCCCATGTAAGTTATGGGGCAGTTACAGTACACTTTTCAAAACGTGTTTTTCAGCCCGAAATAAACGCGTTTTTTCAGACAACTGAATCCCTATGTAACTGCAAGGCTCAGAAGAGCCCACACACTCTGCTCTTAACCCCAGTGTGCAGAAAGTGTCAAAACGTGTTTTTCAGCAGAAATAAACATGTTTCTGCAAGTTTGGTCAACCCCATGTCAGTTATGGGGCAGTAACAGCACTTTTTTCAAAACGTGTTTTTCAGCACGAAATAAACGCGTTTTTTCAGACAACTGAATCCCTATGTAACTGCAAAGCTCAGAAGAGCCCACACACTCTGCTCTTAACCCCAGTGTGCAGAAAGTGTCAAAACGTGTTTTTCAGCAGAAATAAACATGTTTCTGCAAGTTTGGTCATCCCCATGTAAGTTATGGGGCAGTTACAGTACACTTTTCAAAACGTGTTTTTCAGCCCGAAATAAACGCGTTTTTTCAGACAACTGAATCCTTACGTAACTGCAGGGCTCAGAAGAGCCCACACACTCTGCTCTTAGCCCCAGTGAGCAGAAAGTGTCAAAACGTGCTTTTCAGCAGAAATAAACATGTTTCTGCAAGTTTGGTCAACCCCATGTCAGTTATGGGGCAGTAACAGCACTTTTTTCAAAACGTGTTTTTCAGCCCGAAATAAACGCGTTTTTTCAGACAACTGAATCCCTTTGTAACTGCAAGGCTCAGAAGAGCCCACACACTCTGCTCTTAACCCCAGTGTGCAGAAAGTGTCAAAACATGTTTTTCAGCAGAAATAAACATGTTTCTGCAAGTTTGGTCAACCCCATGTAAGTTATGGGGCAGTAACAGCACTTTTTTCAAAACGTGTTTTTCAGCCCGAAATAAACGCGTTTTTTCAGACAACTGAATCCCTATGTAACTGCAAGGCTCAGAAGAGCCCACACACTCTGCTCTTAACCCCAGTGTGCAGAAAGTGTCAAAACATGTTTTTCAGCAGAAATAAACATGTTTCTGGAAGTTTGGTCATCCCCATGTAAGTTATGGGGCAGTTACAGTACACTTTTCAAGACGTGTTATTCAGCCCGAAATAAACGCGTTTTTTCCGAAAACTGAATCCGTATGTAACTGCAAGGCTCAGAAGAGCCCACACACTCTGCTCTTAACCCCAGTGTGCAGAAAGTGTCAAAACGTGTTTTTCAGCAGAAATAAACATGTTTCTGCAAGTTTGGTCAACCCAATGTCAGTTATGGGGCAGTAACAGCACTTTTTTCAAAACGTGTTTTTCAGCCCGAAATAAACGCGTTTTTTCAGACAACTGAATCCCTTTGTAACTGCAAGGCTCAGAAGAGCCCACACACTCTGCTCTTAACCCCAGTGTGCAGAAAGTGTCAAAACGTGTTTTTCAGCAGAAATAAACATGTTTCTGCAAGTTTGGTCAACCCCATGTCAGTTATGGGGCAGTAACAGCACTTTTTTCAAAACGTGTTTTTCAGCCCGAAATAAACGCGTTTTTTCAGACAACTGAATCCCTATGTAACTGCAAGGCTCAGAAGAGCCCACACACTCTGCTCTTAACCCCAGTGTGCAGAAAGTGTCAAAACATGTTTTTCAGCAGAAATAAACATGTTTCTGGAAGTTTGGTCATCCCCATGTAAGTTATGGGGCAGTTACAGTACACTTTTCAAAACGTGTTTTTCAGCCCGAAATAAACGCGTTTTTTCAGAAAACTGAATCCGTATGTAACTGCAAGGCTCAGAAGAGCCCACACACTCTGCTCTTAACCCCAGTGTGCAGAAAGTGTCAAAACGTGTTTTTCAGCAGAAATAAACATGTTTCTGCAAGTTTGGTCAACCCCATGTAAGTTATGGGGCAGTTACAGTACACTTTTCAAAACGTGTTTTTCAGCCCGAAATAAACACGTTTTTTCAGACAACTGAATCCCTATGTAACTGCAAGGCTCAGAAGAGCCCACACACTCTGCTCTTAACCCCAGTGTGCAGAAAGTGTCAAAACATGTTTTTCAGCAGAAATAAACATGTTTCTGCAAGTTTGGTCAACCCCATGTAAGTTATGGGGCAGTAACAGCACTTTTTTCAAAACGTGTTTTTCAGCCCGAAATAAACGCGTTTTTTCAGACAACTGAATCCCTATGTAACTGCAAGGCTCAGAAGAGCCCACACACTCTGCTCTTAACCCCAGTGTGCAGAAAGTGTCAAAACGTCTTTTTCAGCAGAAATAAACATGTTTCTGCAAGTTTGGTCAACCCCATGTAAGTTATGGGGCAGTTACAGTACACTTTTCAAAACGTGTTTTTCAGCCCGAAATAAACGCGTTTTTTCAGACAACTGAATCCCTATGTAACTGCAAGGCTCAGAAGAGCCCACACACTCTGCTCTTAACCCCAGTGTGCAGAAAGTGTCAAAACGTGTTTTTCAGCAGAAATAAACATGTTTCTGCAAGTTTGGTCAACCCCATGTCAGTTATGGGGCAGTAACAGCACTTTTTTCAAAACGTGTTTTTCAGCACGAAATAAACGCGTTTTTTCAGACAACTGAATCCCTATGTAACTGCAAAGCTCAGAAGAGCCCACACACTCTGCTCTTAACCCCAGTGTGCAGAAAGTGTCAAAACGTGTTTTTCAGCAGAAATAAACATGTTTCTGCAAGTTTGGTCATCCCCATGTAAGTTATGGGGCAGTTACAGTACACTTTTCAAAACGTGTTTTTCAGCCCGAAATAAACGCGTTTTTTCAGACAACTGAATCCTTACGTAACTGCAGGGCTCAGAAGAGCCCACACACTCTGCTCTTAGCCCCAGTGAGCAGAAAGTGTCAAAACGTGCTTTTCAGCAGAAATAAACATGTTTCTGCAAGTTTGGTCAACCCCATGTCAGTTATGGGGCAGTAACAGCACTTTTTTCAAAACGTGTTTTTCAGCCCGAAATAAACGCGTTTTTTCAGACAACTGAATCCCTTTGTAACTGCAAGGCTCAGAAGAGCCCACACACTCTGCTCTTAACCCCAGTGTGCAGAAAGTGTCAAAACATGTTTTTCAGCAGAAATAAACATGTTTCTGCAAGTTTGGTCAACCCCATGTAAGTTATGGGGCAGTAACAGCACTTTTTTCAAAACGTGTTTTTCAGCCCGAAATAAACGCGTTTTTTCAGACAACTGAATCCCTATGTAACTGCAAGGCTCAGAAGAGCCCACACACTCTGCTCTTAACCCCAGTGTGCAGAAAGTGTCAAAACATGTTTTTCAGCAGAAATAAACATGTTTCTGGAAGTTTGGTCATCCCCATGTAAGTTATGGGGCAGTTACAGTACACTTTTCAAGACGTGTTATTCAGCCCGAAATAAACGCGTTTTTTCCGAAAACTGAATCCGTATGTAACTGCAAGGCTCAGAAGAGCCCACACACTCTGCTCTTAACCCCAGTGTGCAGAAAGTGTCAAAACGTGTTTTTCAGCAGAAATAAACATGTTTCTGCAAGTTTGGTCAACCCAATGTCAGTTATGGGGCAGTAACAGCACTTTTTTCAAAACGTGTTTTTCAGCCCGAAATAAACGCGTTTTTTCAGACAACTGAATCCCTTTGTAACTGCAAGGCTCAGAAGAGCCCACACACTCTGCTCTTAACCCCAGTGTGCAGAAAGTGTCAAAACGTGTTTTTCAGCAGAAATAAACATGTTTCTGCAAGTTTGGTCAACCCCATGTCAGTTATGGGGCAGTAACAGCACTTTTTTCAAAACGTGTTTTTCAGCCCGAAATAAACGCGTTTTTTCAGACAACTGAATCCCTATGTAACTGCAAGGCTCAGAAGAGCCCACACACTCTGCTCTTAACCCCAGTGTGCAGAAAGTGTCAAAACGTCTTTTTCAGCAGAAATAAACATGTTTCTGCAAGTTTGGTCAACCCCATGTAAGTTATGGGGCAGTTACAGTACACTTTTCAAAACGTGTTTTTCAGCCCGAAATAAACGCGTTTTTTCAGACAACTGAATCCCTATGTAACTGCAAGGCTCAGAAGAGCCCACACACTCTGCTCTTAACCCCAGTGTGCAGAAAGTGTCAAAACGTGTTTTTCAGCAGAAATAAACATGTTTCTGCAAGTTTGGTCAACCCCATGTCAGTTATGGGGCAGTAACAGCACTTTTTTCAAAACGTGTTTTTCAGCACGAAATAAACGCGTTTTTTCAGACAACTGAATCCCTATGTAACTGCAAAGCTCAGAAGAGCCCACACACTCTGCTCTTAACCCCAGTGTGCAGAAAGTGTCAAAACCTGTTTTTCAGCAGAAATAAACATGTTTCTGCAAGTTTGGTCATCCCCATGTAAGTTATGGGGCAGTTACAGTACACTTTTCAAAACGTGTTTTTCAGCCCGAAATAAACGCGTTTTTTCATACAACTGAATCCTTATGTAACTGCAAGGCTCAGAAGAGCCCACACACTCTGCTCTTAGCCCCAGTGAGCAGAAAGTGTCAAAACGTTCTTTTCAGCAGAAATAAACATGTTTCTGCAAGTTTGGTCAACCCCATGTCAGTTATGGGGCAGTAACAGCACTTTTTTCAAAACGTGTTTTTCAGCCCGAAATAAACGCGTTTTTTCAGACAACTGAATCCCTTTGTAACTGCAAGGCTCAGAAGAGCCCACACACTCTGCTCTTAACCCCAGTGTGCAGAAAGTGTCAAAACATGTTTTTCAGCAGAAATAAACATGTTTCTGCAAGTTTGGTCAACCCCATGTAAGTTATGGGGCAGTAACAGCACTTTTTTCAAAACGTGTTTTTCAGCCCGAAATAAACGCGTTTTTTCAGACAACTGAATCCCTATGTAACTGCAAGGCTCAGAAGAGCCCACACACTCTGCTCTTAACCCCAGTGTGCAGAAAGTGTCAAAACATGTTTTTCAGCAGAAATAAACATGTTTCTGGAAGTTTGGTCATCCCCATGTAAGTTATGGGGCAGTTACAGTACACTTTTCAAGACGTGTTATTCAGCCCGAAATAAACGCGTTTTTTCAGAAAACTGAATCCGTATGTAACTGCAAGGCTCAGAAGAGCCCACACACTCTGCTCTTAACCCCAGTGTGCAGAAAGTGTCAAAACGTGTTTTTCAGCAGAAATAAACATGTTTCTGCAAGTTTGGTCAACCCCATGTAAGTTATGGGGCAGTTACAGTACACTTTTCAAAACGTGTTTTTCAGCCCGAAATAAACACGTTTTTTCAGACAACTGAATCCCTATGTAACTGCAAGGCTCAGCCCACACACTCTGCTCTTAACCCCAGTGTGCAGAAAGTGTCAAAACGTGTTTTTCAGCAGAAATAAACATGTTTCTGCAAGTTTGGTCAACCCCATGTCAGTTATGGGGCAGTAACAGCACTTTTTTCAAAACGTGTTTTTCAGCCCGAAATAAACGCGTTTTTTCAGACAACTGAATCCCTTTGTAACTGCAAGGCTCAGAAGAGCCCACACACTCTGCTCTTAACCCCAGTGTGCAGAAAGTGTCAAAACATGTTTTTCAGCAGAAATAAACATGTTTCTGCAAGTTTGGTCAACCCCATGTAAGTTATTGGACAGTAACAGCACTTTTTTCAAAACGTGTTTTTCAGCCCGAAATAAACGCGTTTTTTCAGAAAACTGAATCCGTATGTAACTGCAAGGCTCAGAAGAGCCCACACACTCTGCTCTTAACCCCAGTGTGCAGAAAGTGTCAAAACGTGTTTTTCAGCAGAAATAAACATGTTTCTGCAAGTTTGGTCAACCCCATGTCAGTTATGGGGCAGTAACAGCACTTTTTTCAAAACGTGTTTTTCAGCCCGAAATAAACGCGTTTTTTCAGACAACTGAATCCCTATGTAACTGCAAGGCTCAGAAGAGCCCACACACTCTGCTCTTAACCCCAGTGTGCAGAAAGTGTCAAAACGTCTTTTTCAGCAGAAATAAACATGTTTCTGCAAGTTTGGTCAACCCCATGTAAGTTATGGGGCAGTTACAGTACACTTTTCAAAACGTGTTTTTCAGCCCGAAATAAACGCGTTTTTTCAGACAACTGAATCCCTATGTAACTGCAAGGCTCAGAAGAGCCCACACACTCTGCTCTTAACCCCAGTGTGCAGAAAGTGTCAAAACGTGTTTTTCAGCAGAAATAAACATGTTTCTGCAAGTTTGGTCAACCCCATGTCAGTTATGGGGCAGTAACAGCACTTTTTTCAAAACGTGTTTTTCAGCACGAAATAAACGCGTTTTTTCAGACAACTGAATCCCTATGTAACTGCAAAGCTCAGAAGAGCCCACACACTCTGCTCTTAACCCCAGTGTGCAGAAAGTGTCAAAACGTGTTTTTCAGCAGAAATAAACATGTTTCTGCAAGTTTAGTCATCCCCATGTAAGTTATGGGGCAGTTACAGTACACTTTTCAAAACGTGTTTTTCAGCCCGAAATAAACGCGTTTTTTCAGACAACTGAATCCTTACGTAACTGCAAGGCTCAGAAGAGCCCACACACTCTGCTCTTAGCCCCAGTGAGCAGAAAGTGTCAAAACGTGCTTTTCAGCAGAAATAAACATGTTTCTGCAAGTTTGGTCAACCCCATGTCAGTTATGGGGCAGTAACAGCACTTTTTTCAAAACGTGTTTTTCAGCCCGAAATAAACGCGTTTTTTCAGACAACTGAATCCCTTTGTAACTGCAAGGCTCAGAAGAGCCCACACACTCTGCTCTTAACCCCAGTGTGCAGAAAGTGTCAAAACATGTTTTTCAGCAGAAATAAACATGTTTCTGCAAGTTTGGTCAACCCCATGTAAGTTATGGGGCAGTAACAGCACTTTTTTCAAAACGTGTTTTTCAGCCCGAAATAAACGCGTTTTTTCAGACAACTGAATCCCTATGTAACTGCAAGGCTCAGAAGAGCCCACACACTCTGCTCTTAACCCCAGTGTGCAGAAAGTGTCAAAACATGTTTTTCAGCAGAAATAAACATGTTTCTGGAAGTTTGGTCATCCCCATGTAAGTTATGGGGCAGTTACAGTACACTTTTCAAGACGTGTTATTCAGCCCGAAATAAACGCGTTTTTTCAGAAAACTGAATCCGTATGTAACTGCAAGGCTCAGAAGAGCCCACACACTCTGCTCTTAACCCCAGTGTGCAGAAAGTGTCAAAACGTGTTTTTCATCAGAAATAAACATGTTTCTGCAAGTTTGGTCAACCCCATGTCAGTTATGGGGCAGTAACAGCACTTTTTTCAAAACGTGTTTTTCAGCCCGAAATAAACGCGTTTTTTCAGACAACTGAATCCCTTTGTAACTGCAAGGCTCAGAAGAGCCCACACACTCTGCTCTTAACCCCAGTGTGCAGAAAGTGTCAAAACGTGTTTTTCAGCAGAAATAAACATGTTTCTGCAAGTTTGGTCAACCCCATGTCAGTTATGGGGCAGTAACAGCACTTTTTTCAAAACGTGTTTTTCAGCCCGAAATAAACGCGTTTTTTCAGACAACTGAATCCCTATGTAACTGCAAGGCTCAGAAGAGCCCACACACTCTGCTCTTAACCCCAGTGTGCAGAAAGTGTCAAAACGTCTTTTTCAGCAGAAATAAACATGTTTCTGCAAGTTTGGTCAACCCCATGTAAGTTATGGGGCAGTTACAGTACACTTTTCAAAACGTGTTTTTCAGCCCGAAATAAACGCGTTTTTTCAGACAACTGAATCCCTATGTAACTGCAAAGCTCAGAAGAGCCCACACACTCTGCTCTTAACCCCAGTGTGCAGAAAGTGTCAAAACGTGTTTTTCAGCAGAAATAAACATGTTTCTGCAAGTTTGGTCATCCCCATGTCAGTTATGGGGCAGTTACAGTACACTTTTCAAAACGTGTTTTTCAGCCCGAAATAAACGCGTTTTTTCAGACAACTGAATCCTTACGTAACTGCAAGGCTCAGAAGAGCCCACACACTCTGCTCTTAGCCCCAGTGAGCAGAAAGTGTCAAAACGTGCTTTTCAGCAGAAATAAACATGTTTCTGCAAGTTTGGTCAACCCCATGTCAGTTATGGGGCAGTAACAGCACTTTTTTCAAAACGTGTTTTTCAGCCCGAAATAAACGCGTTTTTTCAGACAACTGAATCCCTTTGTAACTGCAAGGCTCAGAAGAGCCCACACACTCTGCTCTTAACCCCAGTGTGCAGAAAGTGTCAAAACATGTTTTTCAGCAGAAATAAACATGTTTCTGCAAGTTTGGTCAACCCCATGTAAGTTATGGGGCAGTAACAGCACTTTTTTCAAAACGTGTTTTTCAGCCCGAAATAAACGCGTTTTTTCAGACAACTGAATCCCTATGTAACTGCAAGGCTCAGAAGAGCCCACACACTCTGCTCTTAACCCCAGTGTGCAGAAAGTGTCAAAACATGTTTTTCAGCAGAAATAAACATGTTTCTGGAAGTTTGGTCATCCCCATGTAAGTTATGGGGCAGTTACAGTACACTTTTCAAGACGTGTTATTCAGCCCGAAATAAACGCGTTTTTTCAGAAAACTGAATCCGTATGTAACTGCAAGGCTCAGAAGAGCCCACACACTCTGCTCTTAACCCCAGTGTGCAGAAAGTGTCAAAACGTGTTTTTCATCAGAAATAAACATGTTTCTGCAAGTTTGGTCAACCCCATGTCAGTTATGGGGCAGTAACAGCACTTTTTTCAAAACGTGTTTTTCAGCCCGAAATAAACGCGTTTTTTCAGACAACTGAATCCCTTTGTAACTGCAAGGCTCAGAAGAGCCCACACACTCTGCTCTTAACCCCAGTGTGCAGAAAGTGTCAAAACGTGTTTTTCAGCAGAAATAAACATGTTTCTGCAAGTTTGGTCAACCCCATGTCAGTTATGGGGCAGTAACAGCACTTTTTTCAAAACGTGTTTTTCAGCCCGAAATAAACGCGTTTTTTCAGACAACTGAATCCCTATGTAACTGCAAGGCTCAGAAGAGCCCACACACTCTGCTCTTAACCCCAGTGTGCAGAAAGTGTCAAAACGTCTTTTTCAGCAGAAATAAACATGTTTCTGCAAGTTTGGTCAACCCCATGTAAGTTATGGGGCAGTTACAGTACACTTTTCAAAACGTGTTTTTCAGCCCGAAATAAACGCGTTTTTTCAGACAACTGAATCCCTATGTAACTGCAAAGCTCAGAAGAGCCCACACACTCTGCTCTTAACCCCAGTGTGCAGAAAGTGTCAAAACGTGTTTTTCAGCAGAAATAAACATGTTTCTGCAAGTTTGGTCATCCCCATGTCAGTTATGGGGCAGTTACAGTACACTTTTCAAAACGTGTTTTTCAGCCCGAAATAAACGCGTTTTTTCAGACAACTGAATCCTTACGTAACTGCAAGGCTCAGAAGAGCCCACACACTCTGCTCTTAGCCCCAGTGAGCAGAAAGTGTCAAAACGTGCTTTTCAGCAGAAATAAACATGTTTCTGCAAGTTTGGTCAACCCCATGTCAGTTATGGGGCAGTAACAGCACTTTTTTCAAAACGTGTTTTTCAGCCCGAAATAAACGCGTTTTTTCAGACAACTGAATCCCTTTGTAACTGCAAGGCTCAGAAGAGCCCACACACTCTGCTCTTAACCCCAGTGTGCAGAAAGTGTCAAAACATGTTTTTCAGCAGAAATAAACATGTTTCTGCAAGTTTGGTCAACCCCATGTAAGTTATGGGGAAGTAACAGCACTTTTTTCAAAACGTGTTTTTCAGCCCGAAATAAACGCGTTTTTTCAGACAACTGAATCCCTATGTAACTGCAAGGCTCAGAAGAGCCCACACACGCTGCTCTTAACCCCAGTGTGCAGAAAGTGTCAAAACATGTTTTTCAGCAGAAATAAACATGTTTCTGGAAGTTTGGTCATCCCCATGTAAGTTATGGGGCAGTTACAGTACACTTTTCAAGACGTGTTATTCAGCCCGAAATAAACGCTTTTTTTCCGAAAACTGAATCCGTATGTAACTGCAAGGCTCAGAAGAGCCCACACACTCTGCTCTTAACCCCAGTGTGCAGAAAGTGTCAAAACGTGTTTTTCAGCAGAAATAAACATGTTTCTGCAAGTTTGGTCAACCCCATGTCAGTTATGGGGCAGTAACAGCACTTTTTTCAAAACGTGTTTTTCAGCCCGAAATAAACGCGTTTTTTCAGACAACTGAATCCCTTTGTAACTGCAAGGCTCAGAAGAGCCCACACACTCTGCTCTTAACCCCAGTGTGCAGAAAGTGTCAAAACGTGTTTTTCAGCAGAAATAAACATGTTTCTGCAAGTTTGGTCAACCCCATGTCAGTTATGGGGCAGTAACAGCACTTTTTTCAAAACGTGTTTTTCAGCCCGAAATAAACGCGTTTTTTCAGACAACTGAATCCCTATGTAACTGCAAGGCTCAGAAGAGCCCACACACTCTGCTCTTAACCCCAGTGTGCAGAAAGTGTCAAAACGTCTTTTTCAGCAGAAATAAACATGTTTCTGCAAGTTTGGTCAACCCCATGTAAGTTATGGGGCAGTTACAGTACACTTTTCAAAACGTGTTTTTCAGCCCGAAATAAACGCGTTTTTTCAGACAACTGAATCCCTATGTAACTGCAAGGCTCAGAAGAGCCCACACACTCTGCTCTTAACCCCAGTGTGCAGAAAGTGTCAAAACGTGTTTTTCAGCAGAAATAAACATGTTTCTGCAAGTTTGGTCAACCCCATGTCAGTTATGGGGCAGTAACAGCACTTTTTTCAAAACGTGTTTTTCAGCACGAAATAAACGCGTTTTTTCAGACAACTGAATCCCTATGTAACTGCAAAGCTCAGAAGAGCCCACACACTCTGCTCTTAACCCCAGTGTGCAGAAAGTGTCAAAACGTGTTTTTCAGCAGAAATAAACATGTTTCTGCAAGTTTGGTCATCCCCATGTAAGTTATGGGGCAGTTACAGTACACTTTTCAAAACGTGTTTTTCAGCCCGAAATAAACGCGTTTTTTCATACAACTGAATCCTTATGTAACTGCAAGGCTCAGAAGAGCCCACACACTCTGCTCTTAGCCCCAGTGAGCAGAAAGTGTCAAAACGTGCTTTTCAGCAGAAATAAACATGT
>NW_027168396.1:0-32065 GCF_040954835.1 Lepisosteus oculatus | reverse complement strand
GAGATAAACACGTTTTTTCAGACAGCTGTATCCCTATGTAACTGCAAGGCTCAGAAGAGCCCACACACTCAGGTCTTAACCCCAGTGTGCTGAAAGTGTCAAAACATGTTTTTCAGCAGAAATAAACATGTTTCTGCAAGTTTGGTCAACCCCATGTAACTTATGGGGTAGTAACAGCACACTTTTCAAAACGTGTTTTTCAGCCCGAAATAAACGCGTTTTTTCAGACAGCTGTATCCCTATGTAACTGAGAGGCTCAGAAGAGCCCACACACTCAGGTCTTAACCCCAGTGTGCTGAAAGTGTCAAAACATGTTTTTCAGCAGAAATAAACATGTTTCTGCAAGTTTGGTCAACCCCATGTATCTTATGGGGCAGTAACAGGTCACTTTTCAAAACGTGTTTTTAAGCCCGAAATAAACACGTTTTTTCAGACAGCTGTATCCCTTTGTAACTGCAAGGCTCAGAAGAGCCCACACACTCAGGTCTTAACCCCAGTGTGCTGAAAGTGTCAAAACATGTTTTTCAGCAGAAATAAACATGTTTCTGCAAGTTTGGACAACCCCATGTAACTTATGGGGCATTAACAGCTCACTTTTCAAAACGTGTTTTTCAGCCCGAAATAAACGCGTTTTTTCAGACAGCTGTATCCCTATGTAACTGCAAGGCTCAGTAGAGCCCACACACTCAGGTCTTAACCCCAGTGTGCTGAAAGTGTCAAAACATGTTTTTCAGCAGAAATAAACATGTTTCTGCAAGTTTGGTCAACCCCATGTAAGTTATGGGTCAGTAACAGCTCACTTTTCAAAACGTGTTTTTCAGCCCGAAATAAACGCGTTTTTTCAGACAGCTGTATCCCTATGTAACTGCAAGGCTCAGAAGAGCCCACACACTCAGGTCTTAACCCCAGTGTGCTGAAAGTGTCAAAACATGTTTTTCAGCAGAAATAAACATGTTTCTGCAAGTTTGGTCAACCCCATGTAAGTTATGGGGTAGTAACAGCTCACTTTTCAAAACGTGTTTTTCAGCCCGAAATAAACGCGTTTTTTCAGACAGCTGTATCCCTATGTAACTGCAAGGCTCAGAAGAGCCCACACACTCAGGTCTTAACCCCAGTGTGCTGAAAGTGTCAAAACATGTTTTTCAGCAGAAATAAACATGTTTCTGCAAGTTTGGTCAACCCCATGTAAGTTATGGGGTAGTAACAGCACACTTTTCAAAACGTGTTTTTCAGCCCGAAATAAACGCGTTTTTTCAGACAGCTGTATCCCTATGTAACTGCAAGGCTCAGAAGAGCCCACACACTCAGGTCTTAACCCCAGTGTGCTGACAGTGTCAAAACATGTTTTTCAGCAGAAATAAACATGTTTCTGCAAGTTTGGTCAACCCCATGTAAGTTATGGGGCAGTAACAGCTCACTTTTCAAAACGTGTTTTTCAGCCCGAAATAAACGCGTTTTTTCTGACAGCTGTATCCCTATGTAACTGCAAGGCTCAGAAGAGCCCACACACTCAGGTCTTAACCCCAGTGTGCTGACAGTGTCAAAACATGTTTTTCAGAAGAAATAAACATGTTTCTGCAAGTTTGGTCAACCCCATGTAAGTTATGGGTCAGTAACAGCTCACTTTTCAAAACGTGTTTTTCAGCCCGAAATAAACGCGTTTTTTCAGACAGCTGTATCCCTCTGTAACTGCAAGGCTCAGAAGAGCCCACACACTCAGGTCTTAACCCCACTGTGCAGAAAGTGTCAAAACATGTTTTTCAGCAGAAATAAACATGTTTCTGCAAGTTTGGTCAACCCCATGTAACTTATGGGGCAGTAACAGCTCACTTTTCAAAACGTGTTTTTCAGCCCGAAATAAACACGTTTTTTCAGACAGCTGTATCCCTATGTAACTGCAAGGCTCAGAAGAGCCCACACACTCAGGTCTTAACCCCAGTGTGCTGAAAGTGTCAAAACATGTTTTTCAGCAGAAATAAACATGTTTCTGCAAGTTTGGTCAACCCCATGTAAGTTATGGGTCAGTAACAGCTCACTTTTCAAAACGTGTTTTTCAGCCCGAAATAAACGCGTTTTTTCAGACAGCTGTATCCCTATGTAACTGCAAGGCTCAGAAGAGCCCACACACTCAGGTCTTAACCCCAGTGTGCTGAAAGTGTCAAAACATGTTTTTCAGCAGAAATAAACATGTTTCTGCAAGTTTGGTCAACCCCATGTATCTTATGGGGCAGTAACAGGTCACTTTTCAAAACGTGTTTTTAAGCCCGAAATAAACACGTTTTTTCAGACAGCTGTATCCCTTTGTAACTGCAAGGCTCAGAAGAGCCCACACACTCAGGTCTTAACCCCAGTGTGCTGAAAGTGTCAAAACATGTTTTTCAGCAGAAATAAACATGTTTCTGCAAGTTTGGACAACCCCATGTAACTTATGGGGCATTAACAGCTCACTTTTCAAAACGTGTTTTTCAGCCCGAAATAAACGCGTTTTTTCAGACAGCTGTATCCCTATGTAACTGCAAGGCTCAGTAGAGCCCACACACTCAGGTCTTAACCCCAGTGTGCTGAAAGTGTCAAAACATGTTTTTCAGCAGAAATAAACATGTTTCTGCAAGTTTGGTCAACCCCATGTAAGTTATGGGTCAGTAACAGCTCACTTTTCAAAACGTGTTTTTCAGCCCGAAATAAACGCGTTTTTTCAGACAGCTGTATCCCTATGTAACTGCAAGGCTCAGAAGAGCCCACACACTCAGGTCTTAACCCCAGTGTGCTGAAAGTGTCAAAACATGTTTTTCAGCAGAAATAAACATGTTTCTGCAAGTTTGGTCAACCCCATGTAAGTTATGGGGTAGTAACAGCTCACTTTTCAAAACGTGTTTTTCAGCCCGAAATAAACGCGTTTTTTCAGACAGCTGTATCCCTATGTAACTGCAAGGCTCAGAAGAGCCCACACACTCAGGTCTTAACCCCAGTGTGCTGAAAGTGTCAAAACATGTTTTTCAGCAGAAATAAACATGTTTCTGCAAGTTTGGTCAACCCCATGTAAGTTATGGGGTAGTAACAGCACACTTTTCAAAACGTGTTTTTCAGCCCGAAATAAACGCGTTTTTTCAGACAGCTGTATCCCTATGTAACTGCAAGGCTCAGAAGAGCCCACACACTCAGGTCTTAACCCCAGTGTGCTGACAGTGTCAAAACATGTTTTTCAGCAGAAATAAACATGTTTCTGCAAGTTTGGTCAACCCCATGTAAGTTATGGGGCAGTAACAGCTCACTTTTCAAAACGTGTTTTTCAGCCCGAAATAAACGCGTTTTTTCTGACAGCTGTATCCCTATGTAACTGCAAGGCTCAGAAGAGCCCACACACTCAGGTCTTAACCCCAGTGTGCTGACAGTGTCAAAACATGTTTTTCAGAAGAAATAAACATGTTTCTGCAAGTTTGGTCAACCCCATGTAAGTTATGGGTCAGTAACAGCTCACTTTTCAAAACGTGTTTTTCAGCCCGAAATAAACGCGTTTTTTCAGACAGCTGTATCCCTCTGTAACTGCAAGGCTCAGAAGAGCCCACACACTCAGGTCTTAACCCCACTGTGCAGAAAGTGTCAAAACATGTTTTTCAGCAGAAATAAACATGTTTCTGCAAGTTTGGTCAACCCCATGTAACTTATGGGGCAGTAACAGCTCACTTTTCAAAACGTGTTTTTCAGCCCGAAATAAACACGTTTTTTCAGACAGCTGTATCCCTATGTAACTGCAAGGCTCAGAAGAGCCCACACACTCAGGTCTTAACCCCAGTGTGCTGAAAGTGTCAAAACATGTTTTTCAGCAGAAATAAACATGTTTCTGCAAGTTTGGTCAACCCCATGTAAGTTATGGGTCAGTAACAGCTCACTTTTCAAAACGTGTTTTTCAGCCCGAAATAAACGCGTTTTTTCAGACAGCTGTATCCCTATGTAACTGCAAGGCTCAGAAGAGCCCACAAACTCAGGTCTTAACCCCAGTGTGCTGAAAGTGTCAAAACATGTTTTTCAGCAGAAATAAACATGTTTCTGCAAGTTTGGTCAACCCCATGTAAGTTATGGGTCAGTAACAGCTCACTTTTCAAAACGTGTTTTTCAGCCCGAAATAAACGCGTTTTTTCAGACAGCTGTATCCCTATGTAACTGCAAGGCTCAGAAGAGCCCACACACTCAGGTCTTAACCCCAGTGTGCTGAAAGTTTCAAAACATGTTTTTCAGCAGAAATAAACATGTTTCTGCAAGTTTGGTCAACCCCATGTAAGTTATGGGGTAGTAACAGCACACTTTTCAAAACGTGTTTTTAGCCCGAAATAAACGCGTTTTTTCAGACAGCTGTATCCCTATGTAACTGCAAGGCTCAGAAGAGCCCACACACTCAGGTCTTAACCCCAGTGTGCTGACAGTGTCAAAACATGTTTTTCAGCAGAAATAAACATGTTTCTGCAAGTTTGGTCAACCCCATGTAACTTATGGGTCAGTAACAGCTGACTTTTCAAAACGTGTTTTTCAGCCCGAAATAAACGCGTTTTTTCTGACAGCTGTATCCCTATGTAACTGCAAGGCTCAGAAGAGCCCACACACTCAGGTCTTAACCCCAGTGTGCTGACAGTGTCAAAACATGTTTTTCAGAAGAAATAAACATGTTTCTGCAAGTTTGGTCAACCCCATGTAAGTTATGGGGCAGTAACAGCACACTTTTCAAAACGTGTTTTTCAGCCCGAGATAAACACGTTTTTTCAGACAGCTGTATCCCTATGTAACTGCAAGGCTCAGAAGAGCCCACACACTCAGGTCTTAACCCCAGTGTGCTGAAAGTGTCAAAACATGTTTTTCAGCAGAAATAAACATGTTTCTGCAAGTTTGGTCAACCCCATGTAACTTATGGGGTAGTAACAGCACACTTTTCAAAACGTGTTTTTCAGCCCGAAATAAACGCGTTTTTTCAGACAGCTGTATCCCTATGTAACTGAGAGGCTCAGAAGAGCCCACACACTCAGGTCTTAACCCCAGTGTGCTGAAAGTGTCAAAACATGTTTTTCAGCAGAAATAAACATGTTTCTGCAAGTTTGGTCAACCCCATGTAAGTTATGGGTCAGTAACAGCTCACTTTTCAAAACGTGTTTTTCAGCCCGAAATAAACGCGTTTTTTCAGACAGCTGTATCCCTATGTAACTGCAAGGCTCAGAAGAGCCCACACACTCAGGTCTTAACCCCAGTGTGCTGAAAGTGTCAAAACATGTTTTTCAGCAGAAATAAACATGTTTCTGCAAGTTTGGTCAACCCCATGTAAGTTATGGGGTAGTAACAGCTCACTTTTCAAAACGTGTTTTTCAGCCCGAAATAAACGCGTTTTTTCAGACAGCTGTATCCCTATGTAACTGCAAGGCTCAGAAGAGCCCACACACTCAGGTCTTAACCCCAGTGTGCTGAAAGTGTCAAAACATGTTTTTCAGCAGAAATAAACATGTTTCTGCAAGTTTGGTCAACCCCATGTAAGTTATGGGGTAGTAACAGCACACTTTTCAAAACGTGTTTTTCAGCCCGAAATAAACGCGTTTTTTCAGACAGCTGTATCCCTATGTAACTGCAAGGCTCAGAAGAGCCCACACACTCAGGTCTTAACCCCAGTGTGCTGACAGTGTCAAAACATGTTTTTCAGCAGAAATAAACATGTTTCTGCAAGTTTGGTCAACCCCATGTAAGTTATGGGGCAGTAACAGCTCACTTTTCAAAACGTGTTTTTCAGCCCGAAATAAACGCGTTTTTTCTGACAGCTGTATCCCTATGTAACTGCAAGGCTCAGAAGAGCCCACACACTCAGGTCTTAACCCCAGTGTGCTGACAGTGTCAAAACATGTTTTTCAGAAGAAATAAACATGTTTCTGCAAGTTTGGTCAACCCCATGTAAGTTATGGGGCAGTAACAGCACACTTTTCAAAACGTGTTTTTCAGCCCGAGATAAACACGTTTTTTCAGACAGCTGTATCCCTATGTAACTGCAAGGCTCAGAAGAGCCCACACACTCAGGTCTTAACCCCAGTGTGCTGAAAGTGTCAAAACATGTTTTTCAGCAGAAATAAACATGTTTCTGCAAGTTTGGTCAACCCCATGTAAGTTATGGGGTAGTAACAGCACACTTTTCAAAACGTGTTTTTCAGCCCGAAATAAACGCGTTTTTTCAGACAGCTGTATCCCTATGTAACTGAGAGGCTCAGAAGAGCCCACACACTCAGGTCTTAACCCCAGTGTGCTGAAAGTGTCAAAACATGTTTTTCAGCAGAAATAAACATGTTTCTGCAAGTTTGGTCAACCCCATGTATCTTATGGGGCAGTAACAGGTCACTTTTCAAAACGTGTTTTTAAGCCCGAAATAAACACGTTTTTTCAGACAGCTGTATCCCTTTGTAACTGCAAGGCTCAGAAGAGCCCACACACTCAGGTCTTAACCCCAGTGTGCTGAAAGTGTCAAAACATGTTTTTCAGCAGAAATAAACATGTTTCTGCAAGTTTGGACAACCCCATGTAACTTATGGGGCATTAACAGCTCACTTTTCAAAACGTGTTTTTCAGCCCGAAATAAACGCGTTTTTTCAGACAGCTGTATCCCTATGTAACTGCAAGGCTCAGTAGAGCCCACACACTCAGGTCTTAACCCCAGTGTGCTGAAAGTGTCAAAACATGTTTTTCAGCAGAAATAAACATGTTTCTGCAAGTTTGGTCAACCCCATGTAAGTTATGGGGTAGTAACAGCTCACTTTTCAAAACGTGTTTTTCAGCCCGAAATAAACGCGTTTTTTCAGACAGCTGTATCCCTATGTAACTGCAAGGCTCAGAAGAGCCCACACACTCAGGTCTTAACCCCAGTGTGCTGAAAGTGTCAAAACATGTTTTTCAGCAGAAATAAACATGTTTCTGCAAGTTTGGTCAACCCCATGTAAGTTATGGGGTAGTAACAGCACACTTTTCAAAACGTGTTTTTCAGCCCGAAATAAACGCGTTTTTTCAGACAGCTGTATCCCTATGTAACTGCAAGGCTCAGAAGAGCCCACACACTCAGGTCTTAACCCCAGTGTGCTGACAGTGTCAAAACATGTTTTTCAGCAGAAATAAACATGTTTCTGCAAGTTTGGTCAACCCCATGTAAGTTATGGGGCAGTAACAGCTCACTTTTCAAAACGTGTTTTTCAGCCCGAAATAAACGCGTTTTTTCTGACAGCTGTATCCCTATGTAACTGCAAGGCTCAGAAGAGCCCACACACTCAGGTCTTAACCCCAGTGTGCTGACAGTGTCAAAACATGTTTTTCAGAAGAAATAAACATGTTTCTGCAAGTTTGGTCAACCCCATGTAAGTTATGGGTCAGTAACAGCTCACTTTTCAAAACGTGTTTTTCAGCCCGAAATAAACGCGTTTTTTCAGACAGCTGTATCCCTCTGTAACTGCAAGGCTCAGAAGAGCCCACACACTCAGGTCTTAACCCCACTGTGCAGAAAGTGTCAAAACATGTTTTTCAGCAGAAATAAACATGTTTCTGCAAGTTTGGTCAACCCCATGTAACTTATGGGGCAGTAACAGCTCACTTTTCAAAACGTGTTTTTCAGCCCGAAATAAACGCGTTTTTTCAGACAGCTGTATCCCTATGTAACTGCAAGGCTCAGAAGAGCCCACAAACTCAGGTCTTAACCCCAGTGTGCTGAAAGTGTCAAAACATGTTTTTCAGCAGAAATAAACATGTTTCTGCAAGTTTGGTCAACCCCATGTAAGTTATGGGTCAGTAACAGCTCACTTTTCAAAACGTGTTTTTCAGCCCGAAATAAACGCGTTTTTTCAGACAGCTGTATCCCTATGTAACTGCAAGGCTCAGAAGAGCCCACACACTCAGGTCTTAACCCCAGTGTGCTGAAAGTTTCAAAACATGTTTTTCAGCAGAAATAAACACGTTTCTGCAAGTTTGGTCAACCCCATGTAAGTTATGGGGTAGTAACAGCACACTTTTCAAAACGTGTTTTTAGCCCGAAATAAACGCGTTTTTTCAGACAGCTGTATCCCTATGTAACTGCAAGGCTCAGAAGAGCCCACACACTCAGGTCTTAACCCCAGTGTGCTGACAGTGTCAAAACATGTTTTTCAGCAGAAATAAACATGTTTCTGCAAGTTTGGTCAACCCCATGTAACTTATGGGTCAGTAACAGCTCACTTTTCAAAACGTGTTTTTCAGCCCGAAATAAACGCGTTTTTTCTGACAGCTGTATCCCTATGTAACTGCAAGGCTCAGAAGAGCCCACACACTCAGGTCTTAACCCCAGTGTGCTGACAGTGTCAAAACATGTTTTTCAGAAGAAATAAACATGTTTCTGCAAGTTTGGTCAACCCCATGTAAGTTATGGGGCAGTAACAGCACACTTTTCAAAACGTGTTTTTCAGCCCGAGATAAACACGTTTTTTCAGACAGCTGTATCCCTATGTAACTGCAAGGCTCAGAAGAGCCCACACACTCAGGTCTTAACCCCAGTGTGCTGAAAGTGTCAAAACATGTTTTTCAGCAGAAATAAACATGTTTCTGCAAGTTTGGTCAACCCCATGTAACTTATGGGGTAGTAACAGCACACTTTTCAAAACGTGTTTTTCAGCCCGAAATAAACGCGTTTTTTCAGACAGCTGTATCCCTATGTAACTGAGAGGCTCAGAAGAGCCCACACACTCAGGTCTTAACCCCAGTGTGCTGAAAGTGTCAAAACATGTTTTTCAGCAGAAATAAACATGTTTCTGCAAGTTTGGTCAACCCCATGTATCTTATGGGGCAGTAACAGGTCACTTTTCAAAACGTGTTTTTAAGCCCGAAATAAACACGTTTTTTCAGACAGCTGTATCCCTTTGTAACTGCAAGGCTCAGAAGAGCCCACACACTCAGGTCTTAACCCCAGTGTGCTGAAAGTGTCAAAACATGTTTTTCAGCAGAAATAAACATGTTTCTGCAAGTTTGGACAACCCCATGTAACTTATGGGGCATTAACAGCTCACTTTTCAAAACGTGTTTTTCAGCCCGAAATAAACGCGTTTTTTCAGACAGCTGTATCCCTATGTAACTGCAAGGCTCAGTAGAGCCCACACACTCAGGTCTTAACCCCAGTGTGCTGAAAGTGTCAAAACATGTTTTTCAGCAGAAATAAACATGTTTCTGCAAGTTTGGTCAACCCCATGTAAGTTATGGGTCAGTAACAGCTCACTTTTCAAAACGTGTTTTTCAGCCCGAAATAAACGCGTTTTTTCAGACAGCTGTATCCCTATGTAACTGCAAGGCTCAGAAGAGCCCACACACTCAGGTCTTAACCCCAGTGTGCTGAAAGTGTCAAAACATGTTTTTCAGCAGAAATAAACATGTTTCTGCAAGTTTGGTCAACCCCATGTAAGTTATGGGGTAGTAACAGCTCACTTTTCAAAACGTGTTTTTCAGCCCGAAATAAACGCGTTTTTTCAGACAGCTGTATCCCTATGTAACTGCAAGGCTCAGAAGAGCCCACACACTCAGGTCTTAACCCCAGTGTGCTGAAAGTGTCAAAACATGTTTTTCAGCAGAAATAAACATGTTTCTGCAAGTTTGGTCAACCCCATGTAAGTTATGGGGTAGTAACAGCACACTTTTCAAAACGTGTTTTTCAGCCCGAAATAAACGCGTTTTTTCAGACAGCTGTATCCCTATGTAACTGCAAGGCTCAGAAGAGCCCACACACTCAGGTCGTAACCCCAGTGTGCTGACAGTGTCAAAACATGTTTTTCAGCAGAAATAAACATGTTTCTGCAAGTTTGGTCAACCCCATGTAAGTTATGGGGCAGTAACAGCTCACTTTTCAAAACGTGTTTTTCAGCCCGAAATAAACGCGTTTTTTCTGACAGCTGTATCCCTATGTAACTGCAAGGCTCAGAAGAGCCCACACACTCAGGTCTTAACCCCAGTGTGCTGACAGTGTCAAAACATGTTTTTCAGAAGAAATAAACATGTTTCTGCAAGTTTGGTCAACCCCATGTAAGTTATGGGGCAGTAACAGCACACTTTTCAAAACGTGTTTTTCAGCCCGAGATAAACACGTTTTTTCAGACAGCTGTATCCCTATGTAACTGCAAGGCTCAGAAGAGCCCACACACTCAGGTCTTAACCCCAGTGTGCTGAAAGTGTCAAAACATGTTTTTCAGCAGAAATAAACATGTTTCTGCAAGTTTGGTCAACCCCATGTAAGTTATGGGGTAGTAACAGCACACTTTTCAAAACGTGTTTTTCAGCCCGAAATAAACGCGTTTTTTCAGACAGCTGTATCCCTATGTAACTGCAAGGCTCAGAAGAGCCCACACACTCAGGTCTTAACCCCACTGTGCAGAAAGTGTCAAAACATGTTTTTCAGCAGAAATAAACATGTTTCTGCAAGTTTGGTCAACCCCATGTATCTTATGGGGCAGCAACAGGTCACTTTTCAAAACGTGTTTTTCAGCCCGAAATAAACACGTTTTTTCAGACAGCTGTATCCCTATGTAACTGCAAGGCTCAGAAGAGCCCACACACTCAGGTCTTAACCTCAGTGTGCTGAAAGTGTCAAAACATGTTTTTCAGCAGAAATAAACATGTTTCTGCAAGTTTGGACAACCCCATGTAACTTATGGGGCATTAACAGCTCACTTTTCAAAACGTGTTTTTCAGCCCGAAATAAACGCGTTTTTTCAGACAGCTGTATCCCTATGTAACTGCAAGGCTCAGTAGAGCCCACACACTCAGGTCTTAACCCCAGTGTGCTGAAAGTGTCAAAACATGTTTTTCAGCAGAAATAAACATGTTTCTGCAAGTTTGGTCAACCCCATGTAAGTTATGGGTCAGTAACAGCTCACTTTTCAAAACGTGTTTTTCAGCCCGAAATAAACGCGTTTTTTCAGACAGCTGTATCCCTATGTAACTGCAAGGCTCAGAAGAGCCCACAAACTCAGGTCTTAACCCCAGTGTGCTGAAAGTGTCAAAACATGTTTTTCAGCAGAAATAAACATGTTTCTGCAAGTTTGGTCAACCCAATGTAAGTTATGGGTCAGTAACAGCTCACTTTTCAAAACGTGTTTTTCAGCCCGAAATAAACGCGTTTTTTCAGACAGCTGTATCCCTATGTAACTGCAAGGCTCAGAAGAGCCCACACACTCAGGTCTTAACCCCAGTGTGCTGAAAGTGTCAAAACATGTTTTTCAGCAGAAATAAACATGTTTCTGCAAGTTTAGTCAACCCCATGTAAGTTATGGGGTAGTAACAGCACACTTTTCAAAACGTGTTTTTCAGCCCGAAATAAACGCGTTTTTTCAGACAGCTGTATCCCTCTGTAACTGCAAGGCTCAGAAGAGCCCACACACTCAGGTCTTAACCCCACTGTGCAGAAAGTGTCAAAACATGTTTTTCAGCAGAAATAAACATGTTTCTGCAAGTTTGGTCAACCCCATGTAACTTATGGGGCAGTAACAGCTCACTTTTCAAAACGTGTTTTTCAGCCCGAAATAAACACGTTTTTTCAGACAGCTGTATCCCTATGTAACTGCAAGGCTCAGAAGAGCCCACACACTCAGGTCTTAACCCCAGTGTGCTGAAAGTGTCAAAACATGTTTTTCAGCAGAAATAAACATGTTTCTGCAAGTTTGGTCAACCCCATGTAAGTTATGGGTCAGTAACAGCTCACTTTTCAAAACGTGTTTTTCAGCCCGAAATAAACGCGTTTTTTCAGACAGCTGTATCCCTATGTAACTGCAAGGCTCAGAAGAGCCCACACACTCAGGTCTTAACCCCACTGTGCAGAAAGTGTCAAAACATGTTTTTCAGCAGAAATAAACATGTTTCTGCAAGTTTGGTCAACCCCACGTAACTTATGGGGCAGTAACAGGTCACTTTTCAAAACGTGTTTTTCAGCCCGAAATAAACACGTTTTTTCAGACAGCTGTATCCCTATGTAACTGCAAGGCTCAGAAGAGCCCACACACTCAGGTCTTAACCCCAGTGTGCTGAAAGTGTCAAAAAATGTTTTTCAGCAGCAATAAACATGTTTCTGCAAGTTTGGTCAACCCCATGTATCTTATGGGGCAGTAACAGGTCACTTTTCAAAACGTGTTTTTCAGCCCGAAATAAACACGTTTTTTCAGACAGCTGTATCCTTATGTAACTGCAAGGCTCAGAAGAGCCCACACACTCAGGTCTTAACCCCAGTGTGCTGAAAGTGTCAAAACATGTTTTTCAGCAGAAATAAACATGTTTCTGCAAGTTTGGTCAAGCCCATGTAAGTTATGGGTCAGTAACAGCTCACTTTTCAAAACGTGTTTTTCAGCCCGAAATAAACGCGTTTTTTCAGACAGCTGTATCCCTATGTAACTGCAAGGCTCAGAAGAGCCCACAAACTCAGGTCTTAACCCCAGTGTGCTGAAAGTGTCAAAACATGTTTTTCAGCAGAAATAAACATGTTTCTGCAAGTTTGGTCAACCCCATGTAAGTTATGGGTCAGTAACAGCTCACTTTTCAAAACGTGTTTTTCAGCCCAAAATAAACGCGTTTTTTCAGACATCTGTATCCCTATGTAACTGCAAGGCTCAGAAGAGCCCACACACTCAGGTCTTAACCCCACTGTGCAGAAAGTGTCAAAACATGTTTTTCAGCAGAAATAAACATGTTTCTGCAAGTTTGGTCAACCCCATGTAACTTATGGGGCAGTAACAGCTCACTTTTCAAAACTTGTTTTTCAGCCCGAAATAAACACGTTTTTTCAGACAGCTGTATCCCTATGTAACTGCAAGGCTCAGAAGAGCCCACACACTCAGGTCTTAACCCCAGTGTGCTGAAAGTGTCAAAACATGTTTTTCAGCAGAAATAAACATGTTTCTGCAAGTTTGTCAACCCCATGTAACTTATGGGGCAGTAACAGCTCACTTTTCAAAACTTGTTTTTCAGCCCGAAATAAACACGTTTTTTCAGACAGCTGTATCCCTATGTAACTGCAAGGCTCAGAAGAGCCCACACACTCAGGTCTTAACCCCAGTGTGCTGAAAGTGTCAAAACATGTTTTTCAGCAGAAATAAACATGTTTCTGCAAGTTTGTCAACCCCATGTAACTTATGGGGCAGTAACAGCTCACTTTTCAAAACGTGTTTTTCAGCCCGAAATAAACGCGTTTTTTCAGACATCTGTATCCCTATGTAACTGCAAGGCTCAGAAGAGCCCACACACTCAGGTCTTAACCCCACTGTGCAGAAAGTGTCAAAACATGTTTTTCAGCAGAAATAAACATGTTTCTGCAAGTTTGGTCAACCCCATGTAAGTTATGGGTCAGTAACAGCTCACTTTTCAAAACGTGTTTTTCAGCCCAAAATAAACGCGTTTTTTCAGACATCTGTATCCCTATGTAACTGCAAGGCTCAGAAGAGCCCACACACTCAGGTCTTAACCCCACTGTGCAGAAAGTGTCAAAACATGTTTTTCAGCAGAAATAAACATGTTTCTGCAAGTTTGGTCAACCCCATGTAACTTATGGGGCAGTAACAGCTCACTTTTCAAAACTTGTTTTTCAGCCCGAAATAAACACGTTTTTTCAGACAGCTGTATCCCTATGTAACTGCAAGGCTCAGAAGAGCCCACACACTCAGGTCTTAACCCCAGTGTGCTGAAAGTGTCAAAACATGTTTTTCAGCAGAAATAAACATGTTTCTGCAAGTTTGTCAACCCCATGTAACTTATGGGGCAGTAACAGCTCACTTTTCAAAACGTGTTTTTCAGCCCGAAATAAACGCGTTTTTTCAGACAGCTGTATCCCTATGTAACTGCAAGGCTCAGAAGAGCCCACACACTCAGGTCTTAACCCCAATGTGCTGAAAGTGTCAAAACATGTTTTTCAGCAGAAATAAACATGTTTCTGCAAGTTTGGTCAACCCCATGTAAGTTATGGGTCAGTAACAGCTCAATTTTCAAAACGTGTTTTTCAGCCCGAAATAAACGCGTTTTTTCAGACAGCTGTATCCCTATGTAACTGCAAGGCTCAGAAGAGCCCACAAACTCAGGTCTTAACCCCAGTGTGCTGAAAGTGTCAAAACATGTTTTTCAGCAGAAATAAACATGTTTCTGCAAGTTTGGTCAACCCCATGTAAGTTATGGGTCAGTAACAGCTCACTTTTCAAAACGTGTTTTTCAGCCCGAAATAAACGCGTTTTTTCAGACAGCTGTATCCCTATGTAACTGCAAGGCTCAGAAGAGCCCACACACTCAGGTCTTAACCCCAGTGTGCTGAAAGTGTCAAAACATGTTTTTCAGCAGAAATAAACATGTTTCTGCAAGTTTGGTCAACCCCATGTAAGTTATGGGTCAGTAACAGCTCACTTTTCAAAACGTGTTTTTCAGCCCGAAATAAACGCGTTTTTTCAGACAGCTGTATCCCTATGTAACTGCAAGGCTCAGAAGAGCCCACACACTCAGGTCTTAACCCCAGTGTGCTGAAAGTGTCAAAACATGTTTTTCAGCAGAAATAAACATGTTTCTGCAAGTTTGGTCAACCCCATGTAACTTATGGGGCAGTAACAGCTCACTTTTCAAAACGTGTTTTTCAGCCCGAAATAAACACGTTTTTTCTGACAGCTGTATCCCTATGTAACTGCAAGGCTCAGAAGAGCCCACACACTCAGGTCTTAACCCCAGTGTGCTGACAGTGTCAAAACATGTTTTTCAGCAGAAATAAACATGTTTCTGCAAGTTTGGTCAACCCCATGTAACTTATGGGGCAGTAACAGCACACTTTTCAAAACGTGTTTTTCAGCCCGAAATAAACGCGTTTTTTCAGACAGCTGTATCCCTATGTAACTGCAAGGCTCAGAAGAGCCCACACACTCAGGTCTTAACCCCAGTGTGCTGAAAGTGTCAAAACATGTTTTTCAGCAGAAATAAACATGTTTCTGCAAGTTTGGTCAACCCCATGTAACTTATGGGGCAGTAACAGCTCACTTTTCAAAACATGTTTTTCAGCCTAAAATAAACGCGTTTTTTCTGACAGCGGTATCCCTATGTAACTGCAAGGCTCAGAAGAGCCCACACACTCAGGTCTTAACCCCAGTGTGCTGACACTGTCAAAACATGTTTTTCAGCAGAAATAAACATGTTTCTGCAAGTTTGGTCAACCCCATGTAAGTTATGGGTCAGTAACAGCTCACTTTTCAAAACGTGTTTTTCAGCCCAAAATAAACGCGTTTTTTCAGACATCTGTATCCCTATGTAACTGCAAGGCTCAGAAGAGCCCACACACTCAGGTCTTAACCCCACTGTGCAGAAAGTGTCAAAACATGTTTTTCAGCAGAAATAAACATGTTTCTGCAAGTTTGGTCAACCCCATGTAAGTTATGGGGTAGTAACAGCACACTTTTCAAAACGTGTTTTTCAGCCCGAAATAAACGCGTTTTTTCAGACAGCTGTATCCCTATGTAACTGCAAGGCTCAGAAGAGCCCACACACTCAGGTCTTAACCCCAGTGTGCTGACAGTGTCAAAACATGTTTTTCAGCAGAAATAAACATGTTTCTGCAAGTTTGGTCAACCCCATGTAACTTATGGGGCAGTAACAGCTCACTTTTCAAAACGTGTTTTTCAGCCCGAAATAAACGCGTTTTTTCTGACAGCTGTATCCCTATGTAACTGCAAGGCTCAGAAGAGCCCACACACTCAGGTCTTAACCCCAGTGTGCTGACAGTGTCAAAACATGTTTTTCAGAAGAAATAAACATGTTTCTGCAAGTTTGGTCAACCCCATGTAAGTTATGGGGCAGTAACAGCACACTTTTCAAAACGTGTTTTTCAGCCCGAGATAAACACGTTTTTTCAGACAGCTGTATCCCTATGTAACTGCAAGGCTCAGAAGAGCCCACACACTCAGGTCTTAACCCCAGTGTGCTGAAAGTGTCAAAACATGTTTTTCAGCAGAAATAAACATGTTTCTGCAAGTTTGGTCAACCCCATGTAAGTTATGGGGTAGTAACAGCACACTTTTCAAAACGTGTTTTTCAGCCCGAAATAAACGCGTTTTTTCAGACAGCTGTATCCCTATGTAACTGCAAGGCTCAGAAGAGCCCACACACTCAGGTCTTAACCCCAGTGTGCTGACAGTGTCAAAACATGTTTTTCAGAAGAAATAAACATGTTTCTGCAAGTTTGCTCAACCCCATGTAACTTATGGGGCAGTAACAGCTCACTTTTCAAAACATGTTTTTCAGCCTAAAATAAACGCGTTTTTTCTGACAGCGGTATCCCTATGTAACTGCAAGGCTCAGAAGAGCCCACACACTCAGGTCTTAACCCCAGTGTGCTGACACTGTCAAAACATGTTTTTCAGCAGAAATAAACATGTTTCTGCAAGTTTGGTCAACCCCATGTAAGTTATGGGTCAGTAACAGCTCACTTTTCAAAACGTGTTTTTCAGCCCGAAATAAACGCGTTTTTTCAGACAGCTGTATCCCTATGTAACTGCAAGGCTCAGAAGAGCCCACACACTCAGGTCTTAACCCCAGTGTGCTGACAGTGTCAAAACATGTTTTTCAGCAGAAATAAACATGTTTCTGCAAGTTTGGTCAACCCCATGTAACTTATGGGGCAGTAACAGCTCACTTTTCAAAACGTGTTTTTCAGCCCGAAATAAACGCGTTTTTTCTGACAGCTGTATCCCTATGTAACTGCAAGGCTCAGAAGAGCCCACACACTCAGGTCTTAACCCCAGTGTGCTGACAGTGTCAAAACATGTTTTTCAGCAGAAATAAACATGTTTCTGCAAGTTTGGTCAACCCCATGTAACTTATGGGGCAGTAACAGCTCACTTTTCAAAACGTGTTTTTCAGCCCGAAATAAACGCGTTTTTTCTGACAGCTGTATCCCTATGTAACTGCAAGGCTCAGAAGAGCCCACACACTCAGGTCTTAACCCCAGTGTGCTGACAGTGTCAAAACATGTTTTTCAGAAGAAATAAACATGTTTCTGCAAGTTTGGTCAACCCCATGTAAGTTATGGGGCAGTAACAGCACACTTTTCAAAACGTGTTTTTCAGCCCGAGATAAACACGTTTTTTCAGACAGCTGTATCCCTATGTAACTGCAAGGCTCAGAAGAGCCCACACACTCAGGTCTTAACCCCAGTGTGCTGAAAGTGTCAAAACATGTTTTTCAGCAGAAATAAACATGTTTCTGCAAGTTTGGTCAACCCCATGTAAGTTATGGGTCAGTAACAGCTCACTTTTCAAAACGTGTTTTTCAGCCCGAAATAAACGCGTTTTTTCAGACAGCTGTATCCCTATGTAACTGCAAGGCTCAGAAGAGCCCACACACTCAGGTCTTAACCCCAGTGTGCTGACAGTGTCAAAACATGTTTTTCAGCAGAAATAAACATGTTTCTGCAAGTTTGGTCAACCCCATGTAACTTATGGGGCAGTAACAGCTCACTTTTCAAAACGTGTTTTTCAGCCCGAAATAAACGCGTTTTTTCTGACAGCTGTATCCCTATGTAACTGCAAGGCTCAGAAGAGCCCACACACTCAGGTCTTAACCCCAGTGTGCTGACAGTGTCAAAACATGTTTTTCAGAAGAAATAAACATGTTTCTGCAAGTTTGGTCAACCCCATGTAAGTTATGGGGCAGTAACAGCACACTTTTCAAAACGTGTTTTTCAGCCCGAGATAAACACGTTTTTTCAGACAGCTGTATCCCTATGTAACTGCAAGGCTCAGAAGAGCCCACACACTCAGGTCTTAACCCCAGTGTGCTGAAAGTGTCAAAACATGTTTTTCAGCAGAAATAAACATGTTTCTGCAAGTTTGGTCAACCCCATGTAAGTTATGGGGTAGTAACAGCACACTTTTCAAAACGTGTTTTTCAGCCCGAAATAAACGCGTTTTTTCAGACAGCTGTATCCCTATGTAACTGCAAGGCTCAGAAGAGCCCACACACTCAGGTCTTAACCCCAGTGTGCTGACAGTGTCAAAACATGTTTTTCAGAAGAAATAAACATGTTTCTGCAAGTTTGCTCAACCCCATGTAACTTATGGGGCAGTAACAGCTCACTTTTCAAAACATGTTTTTCAGCCTAAAATAAACGCGTTTTTTCTGACAGCGGTATCCCTATGTAACTGCAAGGCTCAGAAGAGCCCACACACTCAGGTCTTAACCCCAGTGTGCTGACACTGTCAAAACATGTTTTTCAGCAGAAATAAACATGTTTCTGCAAGTTTGGTCAACCCCATGTAAGTTATGGGTCAGTAACAGCTCACTTTTCAAAACGTGTTTTTCAGCCCGAAATAAACGCGTTTTTTCAGACAGCTGTATCCCTATGTAACTGCAAGGCTCAGAAGAGCCCACACACTCAGGTCTTAACCCCAGTGTGCTGACAGTGTCAAAACATGTTTTTCAGCAGAAATAAACATGTTTCTGCAAGTTTGGTCAACCCCATGTAACTTATGGGGCAGTAACAGCTCACTTTTCAAAACGTGTTTTTCAGCCCGAAATAAACGCGTTTTTTCTGACAGCTGTATCCCTATGTAACTGCAAGGCTCAGAAGAGCCCACACACTCAGGTCTTAACCCCAGTGTGCTGACAGTGTCAAAACATGTTTTTCAGCAGAAATAAACATGTTTCTGCAAGTTTGGTCAACCCCATGTAACTTATGGGGCAGTAACAGCTCACTTTTCAAAACGTGTTTTTCAGCCCGAAATAAACGCGTTTTTTCTGACAGCTGTATCCCTATGTAACTGCAAGGCTCAGAAGAGCCCACACACTCAGGTCTTAACCCCAGTGTGCTGACAGTGTCAAAACATGTTTTTCAGAAGAAATAAACATGTTTCTGCAAGTTTGGTCAACCCCATGTAAGTTATGGGGCAGTAACAGCACACTTTTCAAAACGTGTTTTTCAGCCCGAGATAAACACGTTTTTTCAGACAGCTGTATCCCTATGTAACTGCAAGGCTCAGAAGAGCCCACACACTCAGGTCTTAACCCCAGTGTGCTGAAAGTGTCAAAACATGTTTTTCAGCAGAAATAAACATGTTTCTGCAAGTTTGATCAACCCCATGTAAGTTATGGGTCAGTAACAGCTCACTTTTCAAAACGTGTTTTTCAGCCCGAAATAAACGCGTTTTTTCAGACAGCTGTATCCCTATGTAACTGCAAGGCTCAGAAGAGCCCACAAACTCAGGTCTTAACCCCAGTGTGCTGAAAGTGTCAAAACATGTTTTTCAGCAGAAATAAACATGTTTCTGCAAGTTTGGTCAACCCCATGTAACTTATGGGGCAGTAACAGCTCACTTTTCAAAACGTGTTTTTCAGCCCGAAATAAACGCGTTTTTTCAGACAGCTGTATCCCTATGTAACTGCAAGGCTCAGAAGAGCCCACACACTCAGGTCTTAACCCCAGTGTGCTGAAAGTGTCAAAACATGTTTTTCAGCAGAAATAAACATGTTTCTGCAAGTTTGGTCAACCCCATGTAAGTTATGGGGTAGTAACAGCACACTTTTCAAAACGTGTTTTTCAGCCCGAAATAAACGCGTTTTTTCAGACAGCTGTATCCCTATGTAACTGCAAGGCTCAGAAGAGCCCACACACTCAGGTCTTAACCCCACTGTGCAGAAAGTGTCAAAACATGTTTTTCAGCAGAAATAAACATGTTTCTGCAAGTTTGGTCAACCCCACGTAACTTATGGGGCAGTAACAGGTCACTTTTCAAAACATGTTTTTCAGCCTAAAATAAACGCGTTTTTTCTGACAGCGGTATCCCTATGTAACTGCAAGGCTCAGAAGAGCCCACACACTCAGGTCTTAACCCCAGTGTGCTGACACTGTCAAAACATGTTTTTCAGCAGAAATAAACATGTTTCTGCAAGTTTGGTCAACCCCATGTAAGTTATGGGTCAGTAACAGCTCACTTTTCAAAACGTGTTTTTCAGCCCAAAATAAACGCGTTTTTTCAGACATCTGTATCCCTATGTAACTGCAAGGCTCAGAAGAGCCCACACACTCAGGTCTTAACCCCACTGTGCAGAAAGTGTCAAAACATGTTTTTCAGCAGAAATAAACATGTTTCTGCAAGTTTGGTCAACCCCATGTAAGTTATGGGGTAGTAACAGCACACTTTTCAAAACGTGTTTTTCAGCCCGAAATAAACGCGTTTTTTCAGACAGCTGTATCCCTATGTAACTGCAAGGCTCAGAAGAGCCCACACACTCAGGTCTTAACCCCAGTGTGCTGACAGTGTCAAAACATGTTTTTCAGCAGAAATAAACATGTTTCTGCAAGTTTGGTCAACCCCATGTAAGTTATGGGGCAGTAACAGCACACTTTTCAAAACGTGTTTTTCAGCCCGAGATAAACACGTTTTTTCAGACAGCTGTATCCCTATGTAACTGCAAGGCTCAGAAGAGCCCACACACTCAGGTCTTAACCCCAGTGTGCTGAAAGTGTCAAAACATGTTTTTCAGCAGAAATAAACATGTTTCTGCAAGTTTGGTCAACCCCATGTAAGTTATGGGTCAGTAACAGCTCACTTTTCAAAACGTGTTTTTCAGCCCGAAATAAACGCGTTTTTTCAGACAGCTGTATCCCTATGTAACTGCAAGGCTCAGAAGAGCCCACAAACTCAGGTCTTAACCCCAGTGTGCTGAAAGTGTCAAAACATGTTTTTCAGCAGAAATAAACATGTTTCTGCAAGTTTGGTCAACCCCATGTAACTTATGGGGCAGTAACAGCTCACTTTTCAAAACGTGTTTTTCAGCCCGAAATAAACGCGTTTTTTCAGACAGCTGTATCCCTATGTAACTGCAAGGCTCAGAAGAGCCCACACACTCAGGTCTTAACCCCAGTGTGCTGAAAGTGTCAAAACATGTTTTTCAGCAGAAATAAACATGTTTCTGCAAGTTTGGTCAACCCCATGTAAGTTATGGGGTAGTAACAGCACACTTTTCAAAACGTGTTTTTCAGCCCGAAATAAACGCGTTTTTTCAGACAGCTGTATCCCTATGTAACTGCAAGGCTCAGAAGAGCCCACACACTCAGGTCTTAACCCCACTGTGCAGAAAGTGTCAAAACATGTTTTTCAGCAGAAATAAACATGTTTCTGCAAGTTTGGTCAACCCCACGTAACTTATGGGGCAGTAACAGGTCACTTTTCAAAACGTGTTTTTCAGCCCGAAATAAACACGTTTTTTCAGACAGCTGTATCCCTATGTAACTGCAAGGCTCAGAAGAGCCCACACACTCAGGTCTTAACCCCAGTGTGCTGAAAGTGTCAAAAAATGTTTTTCAGTAGCAATAAACATGTTTCTGCAAGTTTGGTCAACCCCATGTATCTTATGGGGCAGTAACAGGTCACTTTTCAAAACGTGTTTTTAAGCCCGAAATAAACACGTTTTTTCAGACAGCTGTATCCTTATGTATCTGCAAGGCTCAGAAGAGCCCACACACTCAGGTCTTAACCCCAGTGTGCTGAAAGTGTCAAAACATGTTTTTCAGCAGAAATAAACATGTTTCTGCAAGTTTGGTCAACCCCATGTAAGTTATGGGTCAGTAACAGCTCACTTTTCAAAACGTGTTTTTCAGCCCGAAATAAACGCGTTTTTTCAGACAGCTGTATCCCTATGTAACTGCAAGGCTCAGAAGAGCCCACAAACTCAGGTCTTAACCCCAGTGTGCTGAAAGTGTCAAAACATGTTTTTCAGCAGAAATAAACATGTTTCTGCAAGTTTGGTCAACCCCATGTAAGTTATGGGTCAGTAACAGCTCACTTTTCAAAACGTGTTTTTCAGCCCAAAATAAACGCGTTTTTTCAGACATCTGTATCCCTATGTAACTGCAAGGCTCAGAAGAGCCCACACACTCAGGTCTTAACCCCACTGTGCAGAAAGTGTCAAAACATGTTTTTCAGCAGAAATAAACATGTTTCTGCAAGTTTGGTCAACCCCATGTAACTTATGGGGCAGTAACAGCTCACTTTTCAAAACGTGTTTTTCAGCCCGAAATAAACACGTTTTTTCAGACAGCTGTATCCCTATGTAACTGCAAGGCTCAGAAGAGCCCACACACTCAGGTCTTAACCCCAGTGTGCTGAAAGTGTCAAAACATGTTTTTCAGCAGAAATAAACATGTTTCTGCAAGTTTGTCAACCCCATGTAACTTATGGGGCAGTAACAGCTCACTTTTCAAAACGTGTTTTTCAGCCCGAAATAAACGCGTTTTTTCAGACAGCTGTATCCCTATGTAACTGCAAGGCTCAGAAGAGCCCACACACTCAGGTCTTAACCCCAATGTGCTGAAATTATCAAAACATGTTTTTCAGCAGAAATAAACATGTTTCTGCAAGTTTGGTCAACCCCATGTAAGTTATGGGTCAGTAACAGCTCACTTTTCAAAACGTGTTTTTCAGCCCGAAATAAACGCGTTTTTTCAGACAGCTGTATCCCTATGTAACTGCAAGGCTCAGAAGAGCCCACAAACTCAGGTCTTAACCCCAGTGTGCTGAAAGTGTCAAAACATGTTTTTCAGCAGAAATAAACATGTTTCTGCAAGTTTGGTCAACCCCATGTAAGTTATGGGTCAGTAACAGCTCACTTTTCAAAACGTGTTTTTCAGCCCGAAATAAACGCGTTTTTTCAGACAGCTGTATCCCTATGTAACTGCAAGGCTCAGAAGAGCCCACACACTCAGGTCTTAACCCCAGTGTGCTGAAAGTGTCAAAACATGTTTTTCAGCAGAAATAAACATGTTTCTGCAAGTTTGGTCAACCCCATGTAAGTTATGGGTCAGTAACAGCTCACTTTTCAAAACGTGTTTTTCAGCCCGAAATAAACGCGTTTTTTCAGACAGCTGTATCCCTATGTAACTGCAAGGCTCAGAAGAGCCCACACACTCAGGTCTTAACCCCAGTGTGCTGAAAGTGTCAAAACATGTTTTTCAGCAGAAATAAACATGTTTCTGCAAGTTTGGTCAACCCCATGTAACTTATGGGGCAGTAACAGCTCACTTTTCAAAACGTGTTTTTCAGCCCGAAATAAACACGTTTTTTTCTGACAGCTGTATCCCTATGTAACTGCAAGGCTCAGAAGAGCCCACACACTCAGGTCTTAACCCCAATGTGCTGAAAGTGTCAAAACATGTTTTTCAGCAGAAATAAACATGTTTCTGCAAGTTTGGTCAACCCCATGTAAGTTATGGGTCAGTAACAGCTCACTTTTCAAAACGTGTTTTTCAGCCCGAAATAAACGCGTTTTTTCAGACAGCTGTATCCCTATGTAACTGCAAGGCTCAGAAGAGCCCACAAACTCAGGTCTTAACCCCAGTGTGCTGAAAGTGTCAAAACATGTTTTTCAGCAGAAATAAACATGTTTCTGCAAGTTTGGTCAACCCCATGTAAGTTATGGGTCAGTAACAGCTCACTTTTCAAAACGTGTTTTTCAGCCCGAAATAAACGCGTTTTTTCAGACAGCTGTATCCCTATGTAACTGCAAGGCTCAGAAGAGCCCACACACTCAGGTCTTAACCCCAGTGTGCTGAAAGTGTCAAAACATGTTTTTCAGCAGAAATAAACATGTTTCTGCAAGTTTGGTCAACCCCATGTAAGTTATGGGTCAGTAACAGCTCACTTTTCAAAACGTGTTTTTCAGCCCGAAATAAACGCGTTTTTTCAGACAGCTGTATCCCTATGTAACTGCAAGGCTCAGAAGAGCCCACACACTCAGGTCTTAACCCCAGTGTGCTGAAAGTGTCAAAACATGTTTTTCAGCAGAAATAAACATGTTTCTGCAAGTTTGGTCAACCCCATGTAACTTATGGGGCAGTAACAGCTCACTTTTCAAAACGTGTTTTTCAGCCCGAAATAAACACGTTTTTTCTGACAGCTGTATCCCTATGTAACTGCAAGGCTCAGAAGAGCCCACACACTCAGGTCTTAACCCCAGTGTGCTGAAAGTGTCAAAACATGTTTTTCAGCAGAAATAAACATGTTTCTGCAAGTTTGGTCAACCCCATGTAAGTTATGGGTCAGTAACAGCTCACTTTTCAAAACGTGTTTTTCAGCCCGAAATAAACGCGTTTTTTCAGACAGCTCTATCCCTATGTAACTGCAAGGCTCAGAAGAGCCCACACACTCAGGTCTTAACCCCAGTGTGCTGACAGTGTCAAAACATGTTTTTCAGAAGAAATAAACATGTTTCTGCAAGTTTGCTCAACCCCATGTAACTTATGGGGCAGTAACAGCTCACTTTTCAAAACATGTTTTTCAGCCTAAAATAAACGCGTTTTTTCTGACAGCGGTATCCCTATGTAACTGCAAGGCTCAGAAGAGCCCACACACTCAGGTCTTAACCCCAGTGTGCTGACACTGTCAAAACATGTTTTTCAGCAGAAATAAACATGTTTCTGCAAGTTTGGTCAACCCCATGTAAGTTATGGGTCAGTAACAGCTCACTTTTCAAAACGTGTTTTTCAGCCCGAAATAAACGCGTTTTTTCAGACAGCTGTATCCCTATGTAACTGCAAGGCTCAGAAGAGCCCACACACTCAGGTCTTAACCCCAGTGTGCTGACAGTGTCAAAACATGTTTTTCAGCAGAAATAAACATGTTTCTGCAAGTTTGGTCAACCCCATGTAACTTATGGGGCAGTAACAGCTCACTTTTCAAAACGTGTTTTTCAGCCCGAAATAAACGCGTTTTTTCTGACAGCTGTATCCCTATGTAACTGCAAGGCTCAGAAGAGCCCACACACTCAGGTCTTAACCCCAGTGTGCTGACAGTGTCAAAACATGTTTTTCAGCAGAAATAAACATGTTTCTGCAAGTTTGGTCAACCCCATGTAACTTATGGGGCAGTAACAGCTCACTTTTCAAAACGTGTTTTTCAGCCCGAAATAAACGCGTTTTTTCTGACAGCTGTATCCCTATGTAACTGCAAGGCTCAGAAGAGCCCACACACTCAGGTCTTAACCCCAGTGTGCTGACAGTGTCAAAACATGTTTTTCAGAAGAAATAAACATGTTTCTGCAAGTTTGGTCAACCCCATGTAAGTTATGGGGCAGTAACAGCACACTTTTCAAAACGTGTTTTTCAGCCCGAGATAAACACGTTTTTTCAGACAGCTGTATCCCTATGTAACTGCAAGGCTCAGAAGAGCCCACACACTCAGGTCTTAACCCCAGTGTGCTGAAAGTGTCAAAACATGTTTTTCAGCAGAAATAAACATGTTTCTGCAAGTTTGGTCAACCCCATGTAAGTTATGGGTCAGTAACAGCTCACTTTTCAAAACGTGTTTTTCAGCCCGAAATAAACGCGTTTTTTCAGACAGCTGTATCCCTATGTAACTGCAAGGCTCAGAAGAGCCCACACACTCAGGTCTTAACCCCAGTGTGCTGACAGTGTCAAAACATGTTTTTCAGCAGAAATAAACATGTTTCTGCAAGTTTGGTCAACCCCATGTAACTTATGGGGCAGTAACAGCTCACTTTTCAAAACGTGTTTTTCAGCCCGAAATAAACGCGTTTTTTCTGACAGCTGTATCCCTATGTAACTGCAAGGCTCAGAAGAGCCCACACACTCAGGTCTTAACCCCAGTGTGCTGACAGTGTCAAAACATGTTTTTCAGAAGAAATAAACATGTTTCTGCAAGTTTGGTCAACCCCATGTAAGTTATGGGGCAGTAACAGCACACTTTTCAAAACGTGTTTTTCAGCCCGAGATAAACACGTTTTTTCAGACAGCTGTATCCCTATGTAACTGCAAGGCTCAGAAGAGCCCACACACTCAGGTCTTAACCCCAGTGTGCTGAAAGTGTCAAAACATGTTTTTCAGCAGAAATAAACATGTTTCTGCAAGTTTGGTCAACCCCATGTAAGTTATGGGGTAGTAACAGCACACTTTTCAAAACGTGTTTTTCAGCCCGAAATAAACGCGTTTTTTCAGACAGCTGTATCCCTATGTAACTGCAAGGCTCAGAAGAGCCCACACACTCAGGTCTTAACCCCAGTGTGCTGACAGTGTCAAAACATGTTTTTCAGAAGAAATAAACATGTTTCTGCAAGTTTGCTCAACCCCATGTAACTTATGGGGCAGTAACAGCTCACTTTTCAAAACATGTTTTTCAGCCTAAAATAAACGCGTTTTTTCTGACAGCGGTATCCCTATGTAACTGCAAGGCTCAGAAGAGCCCACACACTCAGGTCTTAACCCCAGTGTGCTGACACTGTCAAAACATGTTTTTCAGCAGAAATAAACATGTTTCTGCAAGTTTGGTCAACCCCATGTAAGTTATGGGTCAGTAACAGCTCACTTTTCAAAACGTGTTTTTCAGCCCGAAATAAACGCGTTTTTTCAGACAGCTGTATCCCTATGTAACTGCAAGGCTCAGAAGAGCCCACACACTCAGGTCTTAACCCCAGTGTGCTGACAGTGTCAAAACATGTTTTTCAGCAGAAATAAACATGTTTCTGCAAGTTTGGTCAACCCCATGTAACTTATGGGGCAGTAACAGCTCACTTTCAAAACGTGTTTTTCAGCCGAAATAAACGCGTTTTTTCTGACAGCTGTATCCCTATGTAACTGCAAGGCTCAGAAGAGCCCACACACTCAGGTCTTAACCCCAGTGTGCTGACAGTGTCAAAAACATGTTTTTCAGCAGAAATAAACATGTTTCTGCAAGTTTGGTCAACCCCATGTAACTTATGGGGCAGTAACAGCTCACTTTTCAAAACGTGTTTTTCAGCCCGAAATAACGCGTTTTTCTGACAGCTGTATCCCTATGTAACTGCAAGGCTCAGAAGAGCCCACACCTCAGGTCTTAACCCCAGTGTGCTGACAGTGTCAAAACATGTTTTTCAGAAGAAATAAACATGTTTCTGCAAGTTTGGTCAACCCCATGTAAGTTATGGGGCAGTAACAGCACACTTTTCAAAACGTGTTTTTCAGCCCGAGATAAACACGTTTTTTCAGACAGCTGTATCCCTATGTAACTGCAAGGCTCAGAAGAGCCCACACACTCAGGTCTTAACCCCAGTGTGCTGAAAGTGTCAAAACATGTTTTTCAGCAGAAATAAACATGTTTCTGCAAGTTTGATCAACCCCATGTAAGTTATGGGTCAGTAACAGCTCACTTTTCAAAACGTGTTTTTCAGCCCGAAATAAACGCGTTTTTTCAGACAGCTGTATCCCTATGTAACTGCAAGGCTCAGAAGAGCCCACAAACTCAGGTCTTAACCCCAGTGTGCTGAAAGTGTCAAAACATGTTTTTCAGCAGAAATAAACATGTTTCTGCAAGTTGGTCAACCCCATGTAACTTATGGGCAGTAACAGCTCACTTTTCAAAACGTGTTTTTCAGCCCGAAATAAACGCGTTTTTTCAGACAGCTGTATCCCTATGTAACTGCAAGGCTCAGAAGAGCCCACACACTCAGGTCTTAACCCCAGTGTGCTGAAAGTGTCAAAACATGTTTTTCAGCAGAAATAAACATGTTTCTGCAAGTTTGGTCAACCCCATGTAAGTTATGGGGTAGTAACAGCACACTTTTCAAAACGTGTTTTTCAGCCCGAAATAAACGCGTTTTTTCAGACAGCTGTATCCCTATGTAACTGCAAGGCTCAGAAGAGCCCACACACTCAGGTCTTAACCCCACTGTGCAGAAAGTGTCAAAACATGTTTTTCAGCAGAAATAAACATGTTTCTGCAAGTTTGGTCAACCCCACGTAACTTATGGGGCAGTAACAGGTCACTTTTCAAAACATGTTTTTCAGCCTAAAATAAACGCGTTTTTTCTGACAGCGGTATCCCTATGTAACTGCAAGGCTCAGAAGAGCCCACACACTCAGGTCTTAACCCCAGTGTGCTGACACTGTCAAAACATGTTTTTCAGCAGAAATAAACATGTTTCTGCAAGTTTGGTCAACCCCATGTAAGTTATGGGTCAGTAACAGCTCACTTTTCAAAACGTGTTTTTCAGCCCAAAATAAACGCGTTTTTTCAGACATCTGTATCCCTATGTAACTGCAAGGCTCAGAAGAGCCCACACACTCAGGTCTTAACCCCACTGTGCAGAAAGTGTCAAAACATGTTTTTCAGCAGAAATAAACATGTTTCTGCAAGTTTGGTCAACCCCATGTAAGTTATGGGGTAGTAACAGCACACTTTTCAAAACGTGTTTTTCAGCCCGAAATAAACGCGTTTTTTCAGACAGCTGTATCCCTATGTAACTGCAAGGCTCAGAAGAGCCCACACACTCAGGTCTTAACCCCAGTGTGCTGACAGTGTCAAAACATGTTTTTCAGCAGAAATAAACATGTTTCTGCAAGTTTGGTCAACCCCATGTAAGTTATGGGGCAGTAACAGCACACTTTTCAAAACGTGTTTTTCAGCCCGAGATAAACACGTTTTTTCAGACAGCTGTATCCCTATGTAACTGCAAGGCTCAGAAGAGCCCACACACTCAGGTCTTAACCCCAGTGTGCTGAAAGTGTCAAAACATGTTTTTCAGCAGAAATAAACATGTTTCTGCAAGTTTGGTCAACCCCATGTAAGTTATGGGTCAGTAACAGCTCACTTTTCAAACGTGTTTTTCAGCCCCGAAATAAACGCGTTTTTTCAGACAGCTGTATCCCTATGTAACTGCAAGGCTCAGAAGAGCCCACAAACTCAGGTCTTAACCCCAGTGTGCTGAAAGTGTCAAAACATGTTTTTCAGCAGAAATAAACATGTTTCTGCAAGTTTGGTCAACCCCATGTAACTTATGGGGCAGTAACAGCTCACTTTCAAAACGTGTTTTTCAGCCCGAAATAAACGCGTTTTTTCAGACAGCTGTATCCCTATGTAACTGCAAGGCTCAGAAGAGCCCACACACTCAGGTCTTAACCCAGTGTGCTGAAAGTGTCAAAACATGTTTTTTCAGCAGAAAATAACTGTTTCTGCAAGTTTGGTCAACCCCAAGTAAGTTATGGGGTAGTAACAGCACACTTTTCAAAACGTGTTTTTCAGCCCGAAATAAACGCGTTTTTTCAGACAGCTGTATCCCTATGTAACTGCAAGGCTCAGAAGAGCCCACACACTCAGGTCTTAACCCCACTGTGCAGAAAGTGTCAAAACATGTTTTTCAGCAGAAATAAACATGTTTCTGCAAGTTTGGTCAACCCCACGTAACTTATGGGGCAGTAACAGGTCACTTTTCAAAAACGTGTTTTTCAGCCCGAAATTAACACGTTTTTTCAGACAGCTGTATCCCTATGTAACTGCAAGGCTCAGAAGAGCCCCACACACTCAGGTCTTAACCCCAGTGTGCTGAAAGTGTCAAAAAATGTTTTTTCAGTAGCAATAAACATGTTTCTGCAAGTTTGGTCAACCCCATGTATCTTATGGGGCAGTAACAGGTCACTTTTCAAAACGTGTTTTTAAGCCCGAAATAAACACGTTTTTTCAGACAGCTGTATCCTTATGTATCTGCAAGGCTCAGAAGAGCCCACACACTCAGGTCTTAACCCCAGTGTGCTGAAAGTGTCAAAACATGTTTTTCAGCAGAAATAAACATGTTTCTGCAAGTTTGGTCAACCCCATGTAAGTTATGGGTCAGTAACAGCTCACTTTTCAAAACGTGTTTTTCAGCCCGAAATAAACGCGTTTTTTCAGACAGCTGTATCCCTATGTAACTGCAAGGCTCAGAAGAGCCCACAAACTCAGGTCTTAACCCAGTGTGCTGAAAGTGTCAAAACATGTTTTTCAGCAGAAATAAACATGTTTCTGCAAGTTTGGTCAACCCCATGTAAGTTATGGGTCAGTAACAGCTCACTTTTCAAAACGTGTTTTTCAGCCCAAAATAAACGCGTTTTTTTCAGACACTCTGTAGTATCCCTATGTAACTGCAAGGCTCAGAAGAGCCCACACACTCAGGTCTTAACCCCACTGTGCAGAAAGTGTCAAAACATGTTTTTCAGCAGAAATAAACATGTTTCTGCAAGTTTGGTCAACCCCATGTAACTTATGGGGCAGTAACAGCTCACTTTTCAAAACGTGTTTTTCAGCCCGAAATAAACACGTTTTTTCAGACAGCTGTATCCCTATGTAACTGCAAGGCTCAGAAGAGCCCACACACTCAGGTCTTAACCCCAGTGTGCTGAAAGTGTCAAAACATGTTTTTCAGCAGAAATAAACATGTTTCTGCAAGTTTGTCAACCCCATGTAACTTATGGGGCAGTAACAGCTCACTTTTCAAAACGTGTTTTTCAGCCCGAAATAAACGCGTTTTTTCAGACAGCTGTATCCCTATGTAACTGCAAGGCTCAGAAGAGCCCACACACTCAGGTCTTAACCCCAATGTGCTGAAAGTGTCAAAACATGTTTTTCAGCAGAAATAAACATGTTTTCTGCAAGTTTGGTCAACCCCATGTAAGTTATGGGTCAGTAACAGCTCACTTTTCAAAACGTGTTTTTCAGCCCGAAATAAACGCGTTTTTTCAGACAGCTGTATCCCTATGTAAACTGCAAGGCTCAGAAGAGCCCACAAACTCAGGTCTTAACCCCAGTGTGCTGAAAGTGTCAAAACATGTTTTTCAGCAGAAATAAACATGTTTCTGCAAGTTTGGTCAACCCCATGTAAGTTATGGGTCAGTAACAGCTCACTTTTCAAAACGTGTTTTTCAGCCCGAAATAAACGCGTTTTTTCAGACAGCTGTATCCCTATGTAACTGCAAGGCTCAGAAGAGCCCACACACTCAGGTCTTAACCCCAGTGTGCTGAAAGTGTCAAAACATGTTTTTCAGCAGAAATAAACATGTTTCTGCAAGTTTGGTCAACCCCATGTAAGTTATGGGTCAGTAACAGCTCACTTTTCAAAACGTGTTTTTCAGCCCGAAATAAACGCGTTTTTTCAGACAGCTGTATCCCTATGTAACTGCAAGGCTCAGAAGAGCCCACACACTCAGGTCTTAACCCCAGTGTGCTGAAAGTGTCAAAACATGTTTTTCAGCAGAAATAAACATGTTTCTGCAAGTTTGGTCAACCCCATGTAACTTATGGGGCAGTAACAGCTCACTTTTCAAAACGTGTTTTTCAGCCCGAAATAAACACGTTTTTTCTGACAGCTGTATCCCTATGTAACTGCAAGGCTCAGAAGAGCCCACACACTCAGGTCTTAACCCCAATGTGCTGAAAGTGTCAAAACATGTTTTTCAGCAGAAATAAACATGTTTCTGCAAGTTTGGTCAACCCCATGTAAGTTATGGGTCAGTAACAGCTCACTTTTCAAAACGTGTTTTTCAGCCCGAAATAAACGCGTTTTTCAGACAGCTGTATCCCTATGTAACTGCAAGGCTCAGAAAGAGCCCACAAACTCAGGTCTTAACCCCAGTGTGCTGAAAGTGTCAAAACATGTTTTTCAGCAGAAATAAACATGTTTCTGCAAGTTTGGTCAACCCCATGTAAGTTATGGGTCAGTAACAGCTCACTTTTCAAAACGTGTTTTTCAGCCCGAAATAAACGCGTTTTTTCAGACAGCTGTATCCCTATGTAACTGCAAGGCTCAGAAGAGCCCACACACTCAGGTCTTAACCCCAGTGTGCTGAAAGTGTCAAAACATGTTTTTCAGCAGAAATAAACATGTTTCTGCAAGTTTGGTCAACCCCATGTAAGTTATGGGTCAGTAACAGCTCACTTTTCAAAACGTGTTTTTCAGCCCGAAATAAACGCGTTTTTTCAGACAGCTGTATCCCTATGTAACTGCAAGGCTCAGAAGAGCCCACACACTCAGGTCTTAACCCCAGTGTGCTGAAAGTGTCAAAACATGTTTTTCAGCAGAAATAAACATGTTTCTGCAAGTTTGGTCAACCCCATGTAACTTATGGGGCAGTAACAGCTCACTTTTCAAAACGTGTTTTTCAGCCCGAAATAAACACGTTTTTTCTGACAGCTGTATCCCTATGTAACTGCAAGGCTCAGAAGAGCCCCACACACTCAGGTCTTAACCCCAGTGTGGCTGAAAGTGTCAAAACATGTTTTTTCAGCAGAAATAAACATGTTTCTGC